>NC_031777.1:30672421-30675629 GCF_001522545.3 Parus major | reverse complement strand
ACATCCATGGGAGGACATCGGGAACGCTCCCCTGGAGCTCCCAAGGAGCCTCTCCCAGCAGGGCACTCAGAGGAATTGGGGCCATTGCCACCAAACCAGTTCCTGTAACTCATTTCCAAGCCAGGAATGAAACATTTATTTGGAGGGGATTGAGCAGGAGCCACTGTGGGGAGAAAAACCCCTGGATGTGAGTCACAGGAGCCAGTGCTGCTGACAGACACAGATAATCACATCTTCCCTCTATCATTTCATTTAACTGTTATTTAGGGGACCTAAAAATGACAACTACATTTTAAATTATTGGTTTTACAGCAGGTCTCCTTGTTAACATCCCCGTTAGATTTCATTGCAGTGGCTCCTCCAGCCACTGATTTGTCAGGATAATCCTGCCCTGGGAGCTGAGGGGGGCAGGATTATCCAGACTCCCCTTCCCTCCTCCTGCTGCCCCACAGCTTTGGGCCAAGGGCTCATTTCCTCATTTATTGTTATTTATGAGGGGTGCCCACACCCCCTGACCCACAGAATCCCTTCCCACACACGGGGCTGAGGGAAAGCTGCAATCTCACTTGTCCCTTCACCTCCCTTCAGCCTCAGCTCCTTTCTAAGCAGATTTCTCTCCCCATTCCAGAGCAGCAGGATCAGTGCTGAGCAGCAGGCTTGGGCTGTGGAGCTGCTCACTCTTCCAGCCCTGATGGATTTTTGGCTCCCTAACCAGAGCTCCAGGAAAATGACTGCATCCCACAGTTTGTCTTTAGACTGAAAGCCATAAAATAACCTGGCAGTGATAAATCCAAGAGATGGAGGCTCCAACAGTCTCCGCTCTGTGTTTCCATGCCTGTATTAACCAGGGATTTCCTGGAGCAGGGAACATTGATTTCAGTTCTTATTCTGAACAAACAGAAGCTGAAATCCTCCTCAAAGGGAGATCTGAGAAAATCTCCTCCTCAGAAGTTTTCCAGCAGTTTCCAAAGCAGCAGCAGAGCCTGGAGCTGTTCTTTAGGGCTGGGATGCAGCTGGTGTCCCTTTCCACCAGCAGTGAAATGCAGCTTTTTCTGCACCATCCCATCCTGAAACACACTGGCAGGGATGTTCTGCTGCTCAGCCAGCCAACCAAAACCAAAACATCCCCAAAATGTCCCCAGAACACCCAGGGAAAGGTGAGCAGGCCCAGGGGGGAGCAGCAATAACCCCAGGGAAGGAATGGGGATGTTTCAGGTGTCCCTGTGGTGTTTATGGAATAACAAAAACAATCTGTGGTTTTCCTTATGCAGATTATGGAGAAGTGGTCATGCAAATTGCCTGTACATTTATTATCCCCCTCCAATGTTAATGTTGCTGGGTGAGAGCTAATGAAAGCTAATGAATTTCTGGGCTGGTTTGCTGTAATCACTGGGTGAGGCACTGGGTGAGTTTGCTGCTGTGTGAGTCTGGTTTGGGGGAGCCATGGAAGAGGGAGAAGGGCTCTGCTCCAGCCCCAGGGGAAGCTCCTCACCCAGTTTGGTTCAGATCAGGACTTGTGCTGAGCACTGTGTGTGTTTGCTGTCCCTGGCCTGGCGTTCCCAGGACATTCCCCTCCTGCAGGGTGGGGGCAGCTGGGGGTCACAGAGAACACTTCACCCTGTGCCACAGGAGGGGTTTGGTCCCTCAGACACCTCCTGAGGAGCAGCAGGAGCTGTGTTTGCCCAGCTCTGTGGAGCCCCAGGCACAGCCAGGACTTTGGGATGGCTCCCAGGGGAGTGGCAGTGGCGCTGCAGGGGACAGGAGGCACAGATAACACTGCACAGGGGTTTAGCAGTGCTCACTCATTGAGTATTTCAGATTTACACAGCCATTGGATCGGGCTTTCTGGAATTACAGCATTATTCTGTATTATTCTGGAAATACAGAATTATTACAGCAATCCCTGGCTACAGAGCTGAGACATCCCATACCCAGCTGTGCCCCGGCTCCCAGGTGTGCAAACAGCCAGAATTCCCCGTGGCTCGGTGGGATATTCCCAGCTGGTGCCTTTTCCTTCCCCACGGGAGGGGTTTGCAGCTGGAGGAGCTGGGGGTGGCCGGGGCTCACTCAGCTCTGCTGGTCTGGGGCTGGCAGATGTTCCCTGTGGCCACCTCCAGCTCTCCATCCTGGCCACAGCCCAAGCCAGCAGCTCCTGGGCTTTATTCCCAGCTTTTCTGGGAGCTCCTGGTGGGCTCAGGCTCAGCTGGGGTGGCCCAGGGACCCTTCAGCTCTCAGGAGGTTCAGCCTCAGCTCGTGAGGAGCTCCTGGATGGGGTCTGAGCTGGGGTGGGGAGCAGCAGCCCCAGGTGAGGCAGGCAGAGCTCCATGTGCCCATAAACACCTTAAAGCAACATCTGGAGAAGTGCTCGGGAAAAAATAAACAGATTTTTATTTATAAGTTATGTGGTTTGGGTTTTACAGCGTTTTGATGATGCACATAAATTATTGTTTAAAACCAGAGAACGTAAAAAGTTCCAGGAGGAGGCAGTTGTTGCCTTTGATAATCTCTTTCCTGAGGAATTTGCTGTGTTTTATTTTCAGCTGGTGGTTCCTTTGGCTGGCAACTGGAAAACCTGACAAGTGCTTTTCATCTTTATTTGTGTCTGTAGTTCCAAGCTCAAAAAGTTTATTACTATTTACAATGTTTGCTATTTAAACAGACAAAATGCACTCACTGAAACAACTCCACGTGCAGTGGAACGATAGGAAAGTCTCTCTTCTCTGATATTTGTGGATACTCATCATCTTGGAGGTTCATTCCTTTAGTCTGAGATCCCAAAGGCCACCTGAGCTCTGGGGCTGGGGCTGTTTGCAGCTGATGCAGGAGATGAGAGCTGCTGGCCCTGGGGATCTGCCAGTGCCAGGGGCTCCTGAGCCTCTCCCCGTGCTCAGAACCGAAATCCTGACAGGATTAAACACTGCTGGCAGCTGTGGCTGCCCCTGGGCCACTGTTGGGAAAGCAGCTCTGTCCACAGCTGGGCTGGGCTCTGTCCACAGCTGGACTGGGCTCTCTGTCCACAGCTGGGCTGGGCTCTGTCCACAGCTGGACTGAGCTCTGTCCACAGCTGGGCTGGGCTCTCTGTCCACAGCTGGACTGAGCTCTCTGTCCACACCTGGACTGGGCTCTCTGTCCACAGCTGGACTGGGCTCTGTCCACAGCTGGACTGAGCTCTCTGTCCACAGCTGGACTGGGCTCTGTCCACAGCTGG
>NC_031777.1:30668502-30671121 GCF_001522545.3 Parus major | reverse complement strand
GAGCTCCCTGAGCTTCCTGAGCTCCAGCAGCTCTCCCAGCTCCATCAGCTCTCCCAGCCCCATCAGCTCTCCCAGCCCCATCAGCTCTCCCAGCCCCATCAGCTCTCCCAGCCCCATCAGCTCTCCCAGCTCCATCAGCTCTCCCAGCTCCATCAGCTCTCCCAGCTCTCCCAGCCCCATCAGCTCTCCCAGCTCCATCAGCTCTCCTAGCTCTCCCAGCTCTCCCAGCCCCATCACCTCTCCCAGCTCCATCAGCTCTCCCAGCCCCATCAGCTCTCCCAGCCCCATCAGTTCTCCCAGTTCTCCCAGCTCTCCCAGCTCTCCCAGCTCTCCCAGTTCTCCCAGTTCTCCCAGCTCTCCCAGCTCTCCCAGCCCCATCAGGGGGTGTTTGGAGCTGCTGGCTCCAGGAGCTGCCCCGTGGCCGCGGCTCCTGTCCTGTGAGAGAGGAAACTGCAGCAGCCTGGCATCCAAAGGTGCTGCAGGAATTGCAGCCTTTGAAGGGTGAGAGCCAGAAAAGCTCTGGGGAAATCTGCAGAGAGGGTTTTTGTTGAGTTTGTGTTGGAGGGGGCTGTGGTGTGTCCTGGCTGTGTTCCCTGGGGCCAGCAGGGCTCTGGCAGGGCAGCTGAACGCTGAAAGCTGTCTGTGTGTGCTGGCTTTGTGTGCAGCCCCTGCCCTTCTGCCTGCTGGGGGCTGTGGCATCTCTGCAGAGGCCCCTTCATCCCACGGGCAGCCCATCCAGCAGGGAGGTGTGTTTCTCCTGGACATTTTGGTTTACAGCTCTTGGCTTCTGCAGGAGCTGGGTTCTGTTGTGTTCACACGCTGGTGCAAAGCAGGTGGATATTGTCCCTTGTAACTGGGAAGCTTTGGGGATTTCCCAGCTTCCAAGTGCGGGGTTTTTCGGCTCCAACATCCCCTTAAACCTGGGAGCTGGCAGGAGAATATTAATGACCCTTTTTCACAGAAAGCCATCTGCCAGCTCCTTCCTCAGCTGCTCCCCTCCTGCAGCACGAGCTGCTGTCCTCCTCCCTCTGCTGGGCCATCTCATCCCACCTCATCCTAAAGCTTCCCTTGAGCTGCTCCTTCCTCCGTGCTCCGGGAATGTTTCTCCTCTGTCGGGATCCATCTGCAGCCCATTTCCACGGCTGCTGGTGCAGCACAAACACCCTTTCTGTGGGGATGTTTCAGAGCAGCTTTTGGCACTCTGGGTTCAGTGAGCAGCTCCCAGCTCTCAGGTCACCCTTCTGTTCATAACAACTGACCCAGCTCCTCTCTGCTGAGCACCTTCAGTGCCACAGCAGCAGCACGAAAGGAGAAGCAGAATATTTCAGGGCCCCCAAGCTGTGCTTCTGCTCCTGTTTTGGTTGGTGTTTCACCTCAGCAGGAAAAGCTCTGTCCTGCTGGGTCTTGCTGCTCAAATACTGGGTTAAATCTAATGCTCCATCCTTCCAGGAGCTGGGCTTTGATGACCCTTGGGGTCCCTTGCAGCTCAGGGGATGCTGTGAGCAAAGGTGCTGGGGATCTCTGAGCCCCATCCCTTGCAGGAAAAACACCCATAGGTATTGGTTTGGGCTGGTTTGGACCCAGTGTCTCCCCTCTGCCTCTGGATGATGGGCAGGCAGCTCAGGGTGAGCCTTGGGCAGCTCAGGGTGAGCCTTGGGGAGCTCTGGGTGAGCCTTGGCCAGCCCAGGGTGAGCCTTGGCCATCTCAGGGTGAGTTTTGGCCAGCTCAGGGTGAGTTTTGGCCAGCTCAGGGTGAGCCTTGGCCAGCCCAGGGTGAGCCTTGGGGAGCCCAGGGTGAGCCTTGGACAGCTCAGGGTGAGCCTTGGGGAGCCCAGGGTGAGTTTTGGCCAGCTCAGGGTGAGCCTTGGGGAGCCCAGGGTGAGTTTTGGCCATCTCAGGGTGAGTTTTGGCCATCTCAGGGTGAGTTTTGGCCAGCTCAGGGTGAGTTTTGGCCAGCTCAGACACTGCTTTGAGCAGAGCTGAGAAGGTTCAGCTCCCAGGGGGAGCTCACAGGAGCACCTCCAGTACCCTGCAGATAACTCAGTTTACACCCTGGGGGTGCACACCCTCTGGGTTCTCTGCTAACACAACTCAGAGGGACCCATTTTTATCAGGGACTCTTGGACTGGGACTCCTCTTTCTCAGAAATCTGGATGGACATTTTATTTCAATAAATTAGCAGTGGGAGTTAGCCCTGAAATCACAAGTGTGTGTGCAGTGTCTGAAACAAGGCTTTTGGGGGTGGAAACTGCTTTGTTGTTACTGAGATTAATGTAAATCCAAAGCCACCATTCCCAGGCTCCAGGGATCACCTCATCATAAAATAACCATTAAAGCCAAACACAGAGGCAGTAACAGACTGCTTTGAGTTAAAGTTATTGCTCTTTGAGGCAGGGAGGGCTAATTCTGCCTAATCACCGAGCTCCCAGGAGTTCTGCTCAATAACTTCCCCCAGGGTGGGGAGAGGTGGAGAAAATCTGGGGGACAAGTTAACAAAAGCATCTTAAAATTGTCATAGAAACATCACATGGTTGGGTTGGAAAGGATCTTAAATCCCATCCCATTCTCACCTGCCCCTGTCCCAGGCTGCTCCCAGCCCCAGTGTCCAGCCTGGCCTGGG
>NC_031777.1:30662844-30667942 GCF_001522545.3 Parus major | reverse complement strand
TCCAGGGGTCCAGGGGCTCTGCCAGGGATGGGCTGGTGGAAATGTGTGAGGCTTTGGAGACTGCTGAGGGTTCCCTGTGGAGAGCAGAACATCTTCACTGTGCCAGCCCTGAACCCACATCTGCTCTCGGGCTCTGTTCTGGGGTTACAGAAATTCCACCTCAGACATTAAACAGCCACAGGGAAGGAGCCCAAAAGTCACCTAAATAAAATATTAAAATATGAATTCCCTTTCCTTCTCCAAGCAAACACGACTTAGATTTGAAATAACAAAAGTGATGGTGGTGGCTCCATCAGGGTGAGGTGGCAGCAAGGGCAGGCCCCGGGGCTGGCAGCGATGGCCACGCCTGGGAAACACCTCTGGAACCAGCAGGAGCTCGCTCTCCCCTGGGGAGAGGCACAGAGCAGGGGGAAGGAGGCTGCAGGGTGGCTGCACACACCCCAAAGTGCTGCTGCAGCCTGGGGGTCCCAGCTGAGGCACAGAGAACAATCCTGAGCAAGGAATTCCCCAGGAAAAGCAGCTGCACATCCACAGCCCCAGGGCAGCTCTGGCCAGCTGCTGCCCATGGATCTGCACATCTGGCCAGAGGTTTGCTCCAGGACATCCAGCCCGGAGCCAGCAGTGCCAGCCCCTTCCCAGCAGGGCTGCAGGAGCGGGGACTGGGAGCACTGGAGGGGCAGGAGCTGGCAGGAGGGCAGCAGGTCACAGCCACACTCTCGGCTGTTTTGGGACAGATGGCACTGAGACAGGGCATGGTGACAGCAAAAATCCCAGGGCTCCGTTTTCCCTGGGGAAAAAAGGAGGTGAAGCAGGTGAAAATGGAGCTGGTGTGGCTCAAACTCTGCCCAAAGCGTGGAGCTGTTGGAGGATATAATCAGCTGCTGCAAAGCACAGGACCCCAAACTGCTTTGGGTTGGAGAGACCAGAAATCCCAGCCCAACCCCTCTGCCATGGCAGGGACACCTCCCCCTGCCCCTCCAGCCCCCAGTGCAGGGATCCAGGGGCTGCTCTGGCCTCCTGTGCATGGCAGCAGCACAGCACAGGGGCCTGGCAGTGAGGAACTCCTCTGGAATTTCCTGCACGAGAGGCAGGAAACAGAGGGACAGCCATGGGTGGGTTTGGAGGAGAACATCCATGTGTAAAGGCTGAAGGGACAAATTTCTGCCTGGCACAGAAGTTTTCTCTTTCTGGACGAAAAAAGAGCAGAATTCACCCCAAACCAGGCACTGCAATCCCATTTTTCCAGGTTTTTGTGCCCATGGGATGTGGCATGGAAGAGCAGGGTCCTTTACAGCAACAGGAACTGCTGGGGAGGAGAAGCCCTGAGTGAGCAGAGCCTGCAGGGGAAGAGAGGCACTCCCAAAACAACGAGCAGTGCTCAGTCCACAACCTGCACACGTGCAATTAATGACAGATTTGCCAAGCTTTTCAGACAGAACGGTAGAAGATGGCATTAATTCCCAGGATATATGATTATATCCTCCAATATAGCAGACAAAAATTGTATTCTTAATCCAAAACTCTGCTCCTTATGGGAAATAGAAGGAATTATGAGTAATAACTGTAGTGAGTTTTTAATAACACTGTTCCCCTTCTCGTCTCCTCGTTTGATCAGACGTGGTTTGCCTATGACAGCATCATTAGAGTTGGTTCTCCTGCTTTGTCCTGCTGCCCAGCACTGCCCCTGGCACGGCTTTGGGAGCAGTATCCAAACTCCTGCATTTTTCCTATGGATTTGGGGTAGGAAGCTCAAAGCTGGGTGAAAAGAGTCCTGTTTTGGCTTTCTCCTGATCCTGCCCAGGCTCAGCAGTGCTGCTGGAGCATTTTGTCCCGCATGGCAAGGCTCATTTGCAGCTGTAGAGCCCCATAAACCAAACCATGGTCACAATCCTGGCTCCTCATCCTCACCTGGCACCAGCCAGAGCACTGAAAGCACACAGCAAACTCCAGGGGCTGAAAAAGCCACGGTCACAATCCCCTCAGGTCACAATCCTGGCTCCTCATCCTCACCTGGCACCAGCCAGAGCACTGAAAGCACACAGCAAACTCCAGGGGCTGAAAAAACCCTCTTACAAAGCCTTCCCACCACCCCTTTGTGCCCCAGGGAGGGTGTTTCGGTTCCCAGTTGGCTTTGCCCAGTTTGAAATCCCAGCTCTGCATCCAGGAATTTCTGTGCCCCTTTCCCCCAGGAAGGGCCGTGGCTGTTTCTTGTCCCTCAGCTGCAGGACACATTTTTTTTATTTTTAAAAAAAAATTTAAAAAATTATTTTTAAATAAATAAAATTTTTGTTTATTTAAAAAGCACCCCCAGGGCTGCCCAAAGTGCCAGGAATTGTGCCTGACACAGGCACTGGCAGCCTGCAAAGAGCTCGTGGAGCTCCCAGGGCTGTCTGCAAGACCAGGGAAGAAAAGAGAGCTGTGAAAAAAAAGGAAATCTCGGTTGTGGTACATGAGTTATAGACATTTTCTTTTTGCTTTCTAGACTGATCAATGGTCAACAAGGAATCACTATTAAAAATTATAGTACAAGATCCCTTCTTACTGTTACCAATGTGACAGAAGAGCACTTTGGCAACTATACTTGTGTCGCTGCCAACAAGCTAGGGACGACCAATGCCAGCCTGCCTCTCAACCGTAAGTAACGGGGACAAAGCGTGGCAAACGCTCAGGGTCGCTCCTTCCCACCCCCCGTGGATTCCCGAGCCGAAGGAAGCTCGGAGCAGCCTGGGAAGGTTCCTGTGCTGGTCGGGACTCGCAGGTTCTGCGCCGGGGAAGGCGCTGGGAGCCCGGCACGTTCTGGGGCTCAGGCACCCCAGGACCCCCTCAGGAAGCCCAGCCCGTGGTGCACAGCCACAGCTCCCCAAGGGAACACTCAAAGCAAGGGCAGAGATGTCCCAGCCCATTGCCAGGAATCCCTGAGCTGGAGAGCTGGGATGTGCCAGAGCTCTGGGCTCGCTTTGTCCCTGGGTGCAGAGAGGTGAAATCTCCTGGAAAGGACAGCGGGCAGTGTGAGAGGAGAAGCTTTGGCTGCCCAAAAGGCAAATATACCCCAAAAGGCTCTCCCAGGTGCTGCTTGGGAGGTATTTTTGGCTGTGGCTTTTAGCACTTCGCTGCTGTTGGATGTTCAGCCGTCTGCTGGTGGGTCCAAAGGTGCTCGTGGTGGAGCTGCTCTGTTCTGCTGCTGATAAAAGACAGACAAAACTCAGGGTGTATCCCTCACATAAAGATATTCCTCACTGAGTGGAAATGCAGGGTTTCAGCTGCTTAAATCCCACAATTATTGCCTTTCTTCCGTGAAATTTCCTCCTGAACGTACTCCCCACGTGATGAGTGGTGTCAGGAGGTTCTGAATTCCTGCAGGGGAGATGTAACAGGCACAAAATAACAGGGAGCCTTTGCTGCCATTTATTTAATATTTGAGGGATCATTACCAAAGTGGGAACGACGTTACACTTATTTTAAACAGGAAATGCAAGTGGAAACAAAGGAATATTAAGGCAGAAGGAGCTGGAATTTGATGTATTTGCAATTCAGAGCAGGTAAAATGAAGGTCTGGCTTCATTGCAACAGAGCAGAGCTGAATCTGTCTCTGAGCTGCTGCCAGGATTTTTTCCATCTTGAATTGTGAGGTGCCTTGTCGCCACCCTTGAAAAGCACTTTGAGAGGCAGAGGCTGAAAATGTCACACAAGTACCAAGTGCATTGGTGCAAATCATAAAAATAGATGTTCTCCATCATGAAAGAGAGGGGACGTGGGAGGCAGAATGGTCTGAGAAAATACAAAAATCTGGGTTTGCTCCTGACCTCGGGAGGGAAATGGGGGATGTTGGCTCAGAGGTTTGACTCGAAGACCAAGCTGAAATGTCTTATTTTATACTGTGATTGATTTAATCCACTCAAAACAAGGAGAGCTGTCCTAAAGGTGGTGGAAATATCTGGATTTTGGTTGGGAACGAGGATCGTTTGGTGAAGATTTTTCCTTTGTTTGTAATTTAATATTATCTGGAAGCATTGGCCCTTTAAAAATAATAATAATAAAAAAAAAAAGAGAAGTAACAATAATTCTCAGGGTAGCAACTCGTTAAGTGTGGACTCGTTAATCCTTGATTGAGAATTTTCTGCTGTGAAACTCGGGTTTCATTTTGCTGGCAGTGAGAGTGGACCATATGTGCTGGTTCAGGTATGTGTGAGGGAGCTGCGAGTTGTGCTCGGCTGCAGCGCTCAGGAACCGAATGCAGAGTTCACTGAAGCTCCATTTGTCACTCGAGGGGTGTTAAAATGGAATTGCTGCCTTATTCCAGGGCGTGCTGCAGGCTGTGGCTGCGCTGCTGGGCACGGGGAGCAGCGGGACTCGGGAACCCCAATTCCTGGGGAACCCCTGGGGTGTGCACAGACATGGGAGAGGAACCCCAAACCCCAACAGAACCAGCCCAGCCCTGGTGGGACCCCATGCTGTGATCTGGGGGATCCTGGGATCTCCCATCCCATGACAGTGACCTGGAGGGATCCTGGGATCCTCCATCCCATGGGAAACCCATGGCACAGACATGGGAGAGGAACCCCAAACCCCAACAGAACCAGCTCAGCCCTGGTGGGACCCCGTGATGTGACCTGGAGGGATCCTGGGATCTCCCATCCCATGGGAAACCCATGGCACAGACATGGGAGAGGAACCCCAAGCCCCAACAGGAGCAGCCCAGCCCTGGTGGGACCCCGTGCTGTGATCTGGGGGATCCTGGGATCCTCCATCCCATGGGGTGTGCACAGACATGGGGGAGGAACCCCAAACCCCAGCAGGAGCAGCTCAGCCCTGGTGGGACCCTGTGATGTGACTCCTGAGTACAGGCCCCCCTCACGGCTGCTGGGGCTCCTTGGCCAGCAGCCCTGGGCACTCAGTGGCCACTGGCTGCTCTCTGCTCTCGGGGTGGGCCTTTCCACAGGGACACTGCAGCAGAGCTGGAAAACCTGGGGGTTCTTCTTTGTGCAGCCCCATGTAACAAACATCATGGACATCATAGACATCATGGACATCATGGACATCATAGACATCATGGACATCATGGCCATCATGGACACCATGGACACCATGGACACCATGG
>NC_031777.1:30658977-30661886 GCF_001522545.3 Parus major | reverse complement strand
CATGGACACCATGGACACCATGGCCATCATGGACACCATGGACACCATGGACACCATGCACACTGTGTCCGCCACAGACCTCCATGGCACAGCTGGGCACAGCTGGGGACCTTTCTCAGGGACAGCCCAGCCTCCATGACTGGGATCTGCATCCAAACACACAAAAGCCCAGGAGAGAAGGCAAAGGACGATTCCCTTTGCCATGGAGAGGGCTCTGGCTCTCTGTGATCCACCAGGGAGCCCTGAGCTGGCAGAGAGCCACGGGGAGGGGAAAGGAACGTCAGGACGAGGCTCAGGCTGCCCAGTGTGGGCTGAGGAGCACCAGGAGAACTTTCTGGGCCAGGGAAGAGCCCCGTGAGCTGGGGACACCCCAGAGGGCACCCAGAGCCACGTGTGCCCTGGGGACTGGCAGCAGATGGCTGGCTGGGGGCTGTGAACATCCCAGGGGAGCTTGTCCTGTCCCTGTCCCTGAGATCCAGTGGTTAATAATAAATCCAGCAGCTGGAAGAGAGGAAGTCACAGGCAGGAAAACACAGGGAAGCAGTGGCTCCAAAAAACGAATAATCAATGGAAATTTGCTAATTATTCATGGCTGGGTCCTCTGGATCCTCCAGCTGTGTTGGTTTTTGTGGGGAAGTGTTTGAAGTGGGGGATCCCTGATAAGGGACACCTTTCTTAAGAAAGCCTTGCAATCCACAGGAAGCATCCTTGTCCTTTCCTAAGAGAGAAATGCCAGAGAAATTGTTTTTTCTGTGGCTGGTTCCATGATCCAGAGGTTTTACTGCTGTCCAGGTTTATACAGAATCCTTGGATATGTTGCCAGTAACTGTGACAAAACGTAAATAACTGTGAAACGCTGCCCAAGAGGCCGGCAGTGACATTTGGAAGGAGAAGGAGCCGTGTGAGAGGGATGTGGTGGTGTTTTCTGTGCTGATTTAATCACACAGGACGTCACTGAGCAGGCATCTCCTGGTTAGAGGCACAGGTTTGGAATCGTGTCTGCAGCATTCCGGAGGCACCAGACCATGCCCTCAGTTTCCATGTGCTGGTTCCTACACAGACATTCCTAATTAAACCTGTGTGTTAATATTCCCAATCCAGGGGAACACATTATTAACACATTTACTGTATGGGGAACCAGTAAAGTGAATATTGTGCCCCAGGTGTGGATGGGCTGGCTGCAGGTGGCTCTCATGGCTCCCCAGCAGCAGCAGGAGCTGTGGGTGCTGGTGAGGGGCTCTGCAAAGGGGGACAGGGCCCTGCCGTGAAAATTTTGGGAATTGAGGGAATTGGGGGCACAGCCCTGCTGCTGCTCCCCACCCCTGGCAGGTGTTGGACTCGCTCCCCGTGATCCAGAGAGAGCCTCCACATGGTGGGCACCTCATATCCTATATCCTATATCTTATATCCTGCTTCTTCCTCACTCGGGTCCCTTTTCTGGTCCCTTTTGTGTGTTTTGGCCAGGCTGCAGCCCTGGGAAGGAGGGGGATCAGGATTTCTCTGCCAGCCCTGACCCCGCAGCTCCCTGGGGCCGCTCCCGACCCCAGCCCGGCTGGGCCAGGCTCATCAGGAATTTCCACCGCCTTCATTAATTAATGTGCCAGCTCTGCCCTGCTCACAAAGCTCAGAGCCAGCCTGAAACTCAGCACTTTCATTTTATTGCCTGAGAAACCACATCTGGCTGCCTTTGGATATGTGTCAGCTTCTGCTCGGTTTTAGCTGGCCAGCTTTGCCTGGCCCACCAAATCTGACATTTCTGGAGAGAAATGCACTCTCCAGGGAAATTCCCTTTGTGTCCACAGCTTCTGCTGCTGCCCAATTACCTAAGAAAGATTTTGCTATTTTATCTCTCAAATACCGGCCTGGAAAGCAAATCAAATTTCAATTTGCATAGTTGTGTCTCAGCCTGTGGGCTGGTCTGTATCAGAAAACACAATATCAAAAGTGTCTGTAGGTATATATATATATTGATAAACCTCAATGAAAATTCCTGTTCTCATTAGGAGCCTCTGAAATCCTGCTGCAGTGGGTCAGAGGACAGCTCTGGGTGAATAAGGGTTGGATCCAGGCCAGGGTGTGCTGGAGCACAGAACTGGTGCCCTGCAGCTGGATTTCCCTGCCCTGGCTGCAGCCCTGAGCTGCCCCAGCCCTGCAGAGGATGTTTCTGCTGCTGGCCAGGGAATTGATGTGAAATCCATCCTGGGAAATTCCAAACACTTGGTAAAGGGGTTCTGGGCACTGAGCTCCCGGAATTCAGGGCAGCAGGGTTATAAAAGCACAGAAAGCTGCTGGGAGAGGCAGGGCAGCTCCTGTTCCCCTTGGGAAGCTGAGACAGAGCCCCCCTCCCACACCTGGGAGCCACTGCCCAGCACCTCTGTTCATGTACTCACAGAGAACCAGAAAAATGGCCAAACCCCCATTTGGGTAAGTCAGAATAATTCTGTTAAATGTTGGGCTTCAGCTCCTTCCACATGGATGCCAACTGCTGCTCCAGGTAACAATTACCAGGAGTTATGAAGGAATTTTCTCCAAATCCATTTTCCAGCTTGAGCTTTATTATGAATTATATGACAATAAGTGACTGAGATGGGATGAGGCAGAAATAACCTGGTTGAGCAAGGCCAGGAACACAAGTTTCTCCTTGACATTTGGCAGAAATTTAAAGGCCTGAGAGTGGATCAGGGAAAAATCAGACAAAAATCAGACAAAAATCAGACAAAAATCAGAAAAAAATCAGACAAAAATCAAACAAAAACCAAACAAAAATCAAACAAAAATCAAACAAAAATCAGACAAAAATCAGACAAAAATCAAACAAAAATCAAACAAAAATCAGACAAAAATCAAACAAAAATCAAACAAAAATCAAACAAAACCCAAACAAAAATCAAACAAAAATCAAAAAAATC
>NC_031777.1:30655832-30657528 GCF_001522545.3 Parus major | reverse complement strand
CCTGTCTGTCTGGGCAGGAAAAGTGGTTTATTGGAATCTTGGCGAGCCCAGAAAAGGTGCATTAGGAAGTTTTCTCATAACACAGACCCAGGAGAGAGGCATTTACACCGAGCAGTGATGGATTCCAAACCCAAAGCAGAGCACTTCTTCATTAGAAGGTTATTAAGTGCAGAACTTATTTTCATATCAAGCTGCTGAGCAAAGCTCAGGGGGCTTTACAAAGGAATTAGATATTGATCAAGGATATCCTGGGTTTTCAGGGAGATCAGAAAATAGATTTTAAACCCAAGACTTTGGTATTTAAGCAAATAATCTAACAGTTTGAAAAATGCCTGAAATAATTTCCCAGATAAATTCTGGGTTAATTGACAAAAGCATTTGCTTAAACCCCAACATTTACCTGTAAAGTTTGTGTGCTTCTATCGAGTTTGTAGTTTAGAAATCACCAGAAAATACAGAGAGATGTGATTGCACAGCTTGCACTGCATTTTCCTGGGAGCTGCTGGGAGCTCTGAGTGTCTGGACACTCAGTGAGCTGAAGGAAAACAGGAAGGGGAAAAAAATAAATCCATTTATCTTCTTTTTTATTTTTTAATGGCTGCAAGAAAGCTAAAAATAACTTCAGAGGTTTAAAAACAAGAGGTTTTCAGTGAGCCCACATGACAAGAACTAATTAACCTCTGTGCTGAACCAGGGAAGTAACAAAATGCTGAGGTGCCTCAACCAGCCTGGAAAATCAAGAGCTCAATTACTGCTCCCCTTAATTCCACCTCCAGGTTTATGTGTGGAGATTTGGACTGGATTTACAATCATAAATTGAGCATAAAAGCTTTTTCTTCTCAGGGCTCTTCCAAGCCTTGGGTGGAATCGCTGCCATCAGAGGCTTTGATTGGTGATATCAGAACTATTCACAGAAAAAGGCCTGTAATGAATTTTTCAGAAACTTCCTTTTTTCCCCTACATACCTCAAGTAACAAAGCTGATTTCTTGACTTTTAAATGTCCTCCTGTGAAGCACCTCCAGCAATAACCTGAATTTTACTGTGGGGAAAGAGACCATCTCTCATAAATTGCCCTGATATTCCCATTTTTAGGCTTGGCAATATTTAGATTTACTAAATTTATTCAAAAGTAAAACACAAACATGAGAACCAGATCATTTAAATTCTGTCAATTTATTCAGTTTAAATTATATTCCGAGGGAAAGAAGAAAAGTTTTAAATCTGTGGGGATGTGAGGAAGAAAGGAGCAAACCTCATGGAGTGGCTGCACGAGGTAGCAGCTTGAATTTATTCAATATTTTGTGCATCTTTGTCCAGCCCTTTTCCTGAGGCTGGTGCTGAGCAGGGTGCTGTGAGGAAATCCCTGCAGGAATGGGAAATCAGAGTCAGGATCAAAGCCTGGCTTGTCTGAGTCAAAGGGGACGGAAATGTTTGGCCTTTTTCAATGTAGTTTTCCAGCCAGAGGTAGTTCTGTGCATTTGTTCAGCTTCTGCATCAAGGTAATTCAATTTGTTCATCTTAACCAAGTGCTGAGTTTATAAAATCGGCTCCTGCTCCCGTCAGAGCTGGATGTTGTATAAAGGATGTCTGAAAAGGACTTTGGAGAAAGTGCTGCTGGTCCCCTGTTTGTGCTCCTCTCTCCTCCTTCTCTCCTTCTCTCCTTCTTCTCCTTCTCTCCTTCTCTCCTTCTCTCCT
>NC_031777.1:30649678-30651838 GCF_001522545.3 Parus major | reverse complement strand
TATTGTAAAATCCCATCCCCAGTTCTCCTTGTAGGAAAATTATTGTAAAATCCCATCCCCAGTTCTCCTTGTAGGAAAACTGCTGCATTTGGGGAAGGAGGGTCCTTCTGAAACCTCTACAGATCTCACTGCTCCCATTTATTTCTCAAATCTGATAAACCCCATGATTAATCTGGGATATTTTTCCGTCCTGTATGGCACTTTTTCATTTTTAGGGCTGTAAATGCTGATGCACAGACATGGCCTGACATTAGTGGGTATGTTTTTGTGATCCTCAAAAAGTGCAGATGAATGGCTGCTTTTGCCAACATCCATTTGCTGAGGACAAAGTTCCCTGATTTATTCATTTATTCAAAATACAGGCAGTCCTGTGAAAGGTAAAGCCTTAAGCACATACCAGTGTCTTATAGATGTGAAATTGTTGTGAGAGTGAGGATGGAAACTGCATATTTTTATTGCCAAGAGACTCAAATGTGTGACCTTTAATTAAAATATTATTTGGAATGTTTTTAATTAAAATACAAATTTGTCTGTTGCTGGTTCACACACACACATAACACCGCCCCTCACATTTAAATTAAATTAATCTGAATTAAACTAAACTAAATTAAATTAAATTAAATTAAATTAAATTAATTTTTTTCACACTATAAAATCGTTCATCCTACATAAAACATGATGGTTCAGTCTGGAACTTATTGAAAAATAAATACATAAAAAAGCTTTGAGTAGACTGGGGCATTTAAACAATGTGTTTAGTATCTTTCTCTGCCTTTCCATAAGGAAATCGAATTCCATCTGAATTTAAGTCAGGTTTGAAATTCATCCCATTGTGCTGCCAGCTGAGAACAAGTCTGGGACTCGGGGCTGGAATCCACAAACCTGGAAGCTCTTAAAAATTACCTTCCATTGGATTTCTTTTAGAACAGGGCTCAGAAAGGTGTCAATAATGTGGTTTTCTACGGCCTCAGAAATAATTGAATATTTATTGGGAGGCCCCTGCTATCAAGCAAAACAATCAGCTGGAGGTGTTGAGCTGCTGGAGGATGGAGTGAGAAAACTCCCTGGCAATTTCAGGCCTCAAACTTCAAGTTGACAATTATTATTTTTTGAATGTCTCACCGGTGTTAAGCTATTAAATATTTATCATCCTGTAATAAAAGAATAAACCATTTAAATAAAATAAACCATTACGAGGCAATTAAGGTGTAATAACTCAAACCTGCAGAAAAGCTCTAATTGTAATTGCAAAATATTAAGGGTGAGAGAAAGACACAGAATAAATTAAGGTCACGTCTCTGCCCCATCCACTCATGGTTTCCATCCAAAAGATTTATTATGAAGTGTTTTTCCATTTTTTGTGGTACTCAAACAGGCTCTGGCTTCCCGAGGCTTAAAGACCTCGATTTCACACAATAAATCATTAATCTTTAACAAAGCTGATGAAGCCTGGGGGAGATTAGCTTAAATAAGCCCAGTTAATTACCAAAGGTCATAAACTGAAGCGGTTATGAGCATTTTTTTAATTAACTAATGAGTTGGTATTTAACTGCCACTTGTGTTTTGGGCTGGTTATTGATTCCTCCAAATCGAAATATCAAAGTCAAACAATTGTACTGATGCAGATGGAAATGAAAGAAGCTTTTTGTGTTGTCCAGTTGGGAAATGTTCTCCTTGGGCCAATCCCAACCACCCCACCCTGTGTGTCCCGGGAGCTCCTGGAGCTCTGGCACTTTGGGGAATGTCCCCGTTCCCTGGATCCGGCAGTGCCAGCACCTCTGGGGGCAGAACCCTTCCCAAAATCCAGCCTGAGCCTGCCCTGACACATCCCTGAGGAGTGACAGAGACCAAAGTCCCGTGTGAGGGGCTGAGTGAAACACTCCAGAGTTTCTGTTCCTTGGAAACCAGGTTGGATTTTCTGCCACTGAAGCAGAGAAGAGCACTGGGAATTCATTGTAGCATTGTTTTCCATTCCCCAAACCAGAAATTGGCTGTGGCTGTGCTCAGAGTGAAGCACATTTGTACCCTTGGAGCAGCTTTAATTGCACCAAACACGAGGGTTTGGGCTTGGTCCAGCTGCAGAGTGATGAAGGAAAGGACCATTGTACCAGAAACAGGAGCCAGCTCTGGTGCCAGGGGTGGGCTGGTGCTGAGCTGTCC
>NC_031777.1:30643072-30645140 GCF_001522545.3 Parus major | reverse complement strand
TGAGCTGCCCTGCAGGAGCTGCCTGGCACCCCTGGAGCCCCAGCAGCTGCTGCAGTGACAAAACCCAGGGACAAATCACAGTGTCCCCATTCCCCCACAGAGCCCCAATCCCACAGGGAGCCCCAATCCCACAGGAACCCCCAATCCCACAGGAACCCCCAATCCCACAGGAACCCCCAATCCCACAGGGACCCCAATCCCACAGGGAGCCCAATCCCACAGAGCCCCAATCCCACAGGGACCCCAATCCCACAGAGCCCCAATCCCACAGGAACCCCCAATCCCACAGGGACCCCCCCGGGCACAGCTCAGGGAGCCCTCCCCGGGCATCTCCCGTGGCCAAACCGTGCCCAGGCCACTCACATTCCTCTGGATCCTTCTTCTGCTTCCTGGTGAATGTAGGGATGAGCTCCCCGTGCCCCAGGGCAGGGCTGGATGGGATCTGGGGATTGCAGGAATTGTTCCCTGGCAGGGTGGGCAGGCCCTGGGATAGAATTCCCAGAGCAGCTGGGGCTGTCCCTGGATCCCTGGCAGTGCCCAAGGCCAGGCTGGATGGGTTTGGAGCAGCCTGGGACAGTGGGAGCTGTCCCTGCCATGGCTGGGGGGGATGAGATGGGATTTGAGGTCCCTCCCAGGCCAGTGTGGGGTTGTGTGAGTTGTGGGGTCACCTCCTGCAGCTGGGACCTGAGCCTGGCGCTCCCCTGGCACGGGGCTGGCAGCACCTCCCCGAATCAGTGAGAGAAGAGTGGCCATGGCCAGCACTGCTCCTGCACAGGTGGCCCCTGCTGCACCCCCTGGCCCTGATTTGCTGTGGTTGTTTCCAGAAACACGGGCACAGTGGTGCAGATTTAAAGAGTGACCTCTGAGAACAGCAATATCCTTCCTGGGAGTCTGAACAGTGCTAATCATATGTTTGTGAGCAGGAAAATGCTAACAGATCTCCAGGTCTGCATTATTCATGAGCTTCCATTCATCCATATGAATGAAAGACCAGCTCAAAGGACACAGCCAACTTTATCGCTTTTTCTTCATTTTGTTATGGTCTCAACAGCTGTAAAAATCATTAAAGCAGCAGTTTTCCCTGGAAAAATCTGAAATGGGGAATGAGGACTATTGTGCAAATATTGTTTATCCTTTAGAGCACTGTAGCTTGAATAACTGAGTCAAGGCATTGTCTTCATGTCCCTTTGGTGATGTAGACATACCCAAATGTATGAATTCAGAGGGTTTCTCTGTGTGCTTCAGCTGGTTTTGTCACCAGGCACAGAGCACACGGTGACACCGGGGCTGGGGCAGGCTCAGGATCAGCTTCCCTGGAGCTCTGCCCTCATGGAACCTCGTGCTCAGGTGTCCTAAACAAAAATGTTCCTTTATTTCTTCCTGGAGCAAAGACATTCCTTCTCCTCCACTCATTTCAATTAAAAACATGATTTATTTTTGCCTTGGAATGGGACTGGGAAGGGCCTCAAATCCTCCTTGTAGGAAAACTCCTGTAAAATCCCATCCCAAATGGAGCCTTGCTGTTCTCTTTGTAGGAAAATACTGTAAAATCCCATCCCAAATGGAGCCTTGCTGTTTTTCTTGTAGGAAAACTGTAAAATCCCATCTCAAATGGAGCCTTGCTGTTCTCCCTGTAGGAAAATTATTGTAAAATCCCATCCCCAAATGGGGCTTTGCTGTTCTCCCTGTAGGAAAACTCCTGTAAAATCCCATCCCCAACAGGACCTTGCTGTTCTCCTTGTAGAAAAATTATTGTAAAATCCCATCCCCAGTGGGACCTTGCTTTTCTCCTTGTAGGAAAACTGTAAAATCCCATCCCCAGTTCTCCCTGTAGGAAAACTAAAATCCCATCCCCAATGGGGCCTTGCTGTTCTCTTTGTAGGAAAATTACTGTAAAATCCCATCCCCAATGGGGCTTTTCTGATCCTCCTTGTAGGAAAACGATTGTAAAATCCTCAGTGGGTCCTTCTGATCCTCCCTGTAGGAAAATACTGTAAAATCCCATCCCCAGTTCTCCTTGTAGGAAAATTATTGTAAAATCCCATCCCCAGTTCTCCTTGTAGGAAAA
>NC_031777.1:30635015-30638063 GCF_001522545.3 Parus major | reverse complement strand
ATGGATGATGGATGATGGATGGATGATGGATGATGGATGATGGATGATGGATGGATCCAGGGATGGATGGATCCATGGATCCATGGATGTTTCTGGGAGGCTGAGGCTCTCCCCTGCAGGCACAGGCTGGCATCACTGCTGTGTTCCTTGGCTGAGCTCTCCCTGGTCTGTTGGGGATGAAAGGCTGGGCCTGGCTCCGGGGTCTCTGCTCAGGTCCCTCCCCTGCAGGCTGCCCCCTCCTCTAATCCTGCCCAAATCAACCGAGTTTCCTCCTCACAGGAGCTGGGGCTGATTTCAGGAGCTCCGAGGAGGAGCAGTGTGAGCACAGCCAGGCTGGAGAGGTGCAGATCCCTGGATTTCAGCAGGAATCTGCCCTCACTTTGCTCCCTTTCCTCGGTCAAACAGGGGCTGATCAATCGCTGCCTTCCTAAACACATGCAAGGAGATTTGCTGGGCAAATAATTACAAGTAATTGGCCTCTGATAAGCTAAAAGTCAGGGTTTATTTACTTGCTTGTTTTACCTGCCTGTACCCTCTAATAGCTCCTTCCAGCTCGTATTTTTCCCATCCTTGGATGTCAGGAAGCTGCAGCTGTGGGTCCTGCCCTCCTCACACACATCTGTAATTCTCAGTCCCGCTGTCCTCCCCTGCCTAGGAATTTACTGTTGTTTTGACAATTTTATGTGCAAACATATTTAAATCCCTCTGACCTCAGCCTCCTGAGCTGATTGAATTTTGCTTTAACTTTGGTCTGGCAATTTCCATTCCCATGTTTTTATGCAGAATGCCAGGGTTTCAGCTTGTGATAAAACCGAGACAAAAATAGGTTTGGGTCCATGCTGAATTTCTGTGTGAGCAGAGGGGCTCTCGTTCCTCTCAAGGTACCTTGTTCCTTCCCTATGTGGTTTAGTGGTCATGGTGGTGTTTAACTTGGACTTGATCTTGGGGGTCTCTTCCAGCCTTAATGATTCTGCGATCTCTGGGGTCAGGGAGTTCCCTCCATCGGGTTTGTGTTGGTTCCCTTTCTGAGCTGCCCTTCTGGCTTTCCCAGACAGGAGCTTTTTGCAGCCAATTCCTTTTGTTCCCTGTAATTTGCCTCCTTTTGCTGGGGAGCCTTTCATGGGGTGGTTTCCCGTTTTGATAAGAAGTTTTCTGTGCAGGATCTTTTCTGCCTGTGATCAGCCAGGAATTTCTAGATGCAATCTCTGTGCTTTTGGTAAAAGGCAGCGCTAAACACCCTCGACATTTAACCTCACCTCCCTGGCCCAGCTGTCTTTAGTGCTTACATTCTGCACAGGTTTCCCTTTTGAGGATTAGAGCTGCAGCTACAAATCCCCGGGGTTTATTCTCCCCCTTCATTTAAACCCACTCAGCCGCTGGCTGTCGGGGTTATTTCCATCCTTAGATCCGGCTCACCACCCCCAACCAAAACTGATTTTAAGGAGAACATCAGGCTTTACTCCTCCCATGACAACGTGCTAGAGATTCCTGCACCCACATTTCCCCTTCCCTGCCCCGGCAGAGCATTTCCCTGGGGCAGCAGGGCTTTGCTTTGGGTATGAGTGAAAATTCCTCTGCTGACAAGTTCAGGCCAGGAGGTCAATCAGGGCATTGGTGTGTTTGGAGCTGGGCAGAAATCCCCATTTTCCAGGTGTGACTCCAGCATCCCTCTGCCCAGAACATTTCTGGTATTTTTGAGCCCAGCCTGACTTGAAGCTCTGCTTTAAACCCCCTGTGTTTGGCTGTCCTGGAGCTGGTGGCTCTGCAGGGCACAGGGGTCCTGCACACACAGCCCTGGCCCAGGCACAGCAGGAGCTGCTGGGCACTCTCTGCTCCTCCTCCTCTGCTTTGGGAAACGAAACTCGGGGAGAATTCCCCACTGCAGCCACGGGAATGGCACACAAAGTCACGGCTTTCCATTAGACTTGCAGATTGTTTTTCCACAAGCACCCTTGGAAATCTGAGCAGGCCTGGCATTGTAGGGCTGGGGTCCCAGGAAGGTGCAGAACAGAGAGTGCTGCCCCTGCCCACACATCCCTGCCTCCCAGTGCTCCCAAGGAGTCATTAATAAATTTTAATTTGAATCAACCAGCCTAGCGTGCTTCTGCAAAACCAGCTGGTTTTGTTTTCTCTCTATAGACCTGAACATTTTCATGAATAAAGATTTGCCAAGAGTTTTAGAACTTGAAACTAGAAATAGATCAGTCTCTCCAAAGCCTTGATCTAATAATGTATTTAAAAATGAGATTTTTTGCAAGAATAATACATGAAATCACCGCCTTGGCCTCCAGCCTCAATGCTGCCAGGAATCTGTGACTTTATGCTACCTTAAGCACCTATAATTAAGTTGAGATCCAATGTTTCCTAGGGAGGCACGATCCCAGCACAATCCCTGCTGGTTTGGGTAGGGTATTTTGCCTTTTAATGAAATATTGTACTGACTGAGTGTGTTCATTTGCCTGATTGTTGGGAAGAATGGTGTTCATCTGCAGCAAGAGGAACTCTTCCTTTCCTAGGAAGCCACAGGCACGAGGATTGACTCCTAAATTCCCAAGAAAACGATGCTGTTAACTTAAGGTGGCCAGAAAAATAACGTTTGTCATCATTGCACAACACATTTGAGCCAGGCTGAAATTATCCGTGAGGAGCAGGCTGTGATTGCTCAGAACATGAAGGTTTGGGAGAAGCTAAGGAGCATTAAATCAAATTATTGTCACACTTTTAAAACAGCCGTTAAAATAGAAAATCAAGGAAATGCTGGTAGGTTCCTGTTTTCTCTGGGTCTCTTGTTTGATCCCAGTTCCTCCTGTTGAAGTCAGGGCTGCTCTGTGCAGGGACACAACCTCCTTTCCCAGGGGAACATTCTGGGGTGGGAGCATTTGCTGAGGTCTTTCCCTGTTCCCTTGTGTTGAGTTTCCCTTTTTCCTCTCTTGATTTCCCTTTTTCCTGTGTTGATTTCCCTCTTCCCTCTGTTGATTTCCCTTTTCCCTCTGTTGATTTCCCTTTTTCCTGTTGATTTCCCTTTTCCTCTGTTGATTTCCCTTTTCC
>NC_031777.1:30625702-30634801 GCF_001522545.3 Parus major | reverse complement strand
CCTCTGTTGATTTCCCTTTTCCTCTGTTGATTTCCCTTTTCCTCTGTTGATTTCCCTTTTCCTCTGTTGATTTCCCTTTGCCCTCGTGTTGGGCTGCAGCAGCTGCTCCTGGCAGGGACAATCCCTGCTGTCCCCTGAGCAGCCCCAGCAGGTCCAGGTGTCCTCCCTGTGTCCCTGGCCCAGGAAAGCAGATTTGGGTTTTTCAGCAGTGACCCAAACCCCACAGAGGCAGAGTTCTGGCTCTGTCCCCCTTTCCCAAGCCACACTGATGTTACAAAGTCCACAGTTTCTTAAAACTGAAATCAGTGTGGTGTCTCACACACCTCTGCATTTCTGGCTGATTTTGCTTTCTATATGTTAAATACTCTGGAAATAAAGCCTTATTTGTGCTTTGGTGGGTTGAGCAGAGCTTTGAAGCACCATGCAGCCTCCAGAGCATCCTCCCTGTCCTTCCTCTTCCTCACTGGAGCCAGCTGCACATCCCTGGGATGCTCCTGCATGGAGAGCAGCCTCATCTCCACCTCTCCCCTTCCAGCACCCAGCTGCCGTGGTGGGAAGTGATGTGGGGTATTCCCCTGCTCCTGCTCCTGTCCCTGCTCATGTTCCTGTTCCTGTCCCTGTTCCTGCTCCTGTCCCTGTCCTGTCCGTGTTCCTGTTCCTGTCCCTGTCCTGTCCCTGTCCCTGTCCCTGTCCTGTCCCTGTCCCTGTCCCTGTCCCTGTCCCTGTCCCTGCTCCTGTCCCTGTCCCTGTCCCTGTCCCTGTCCCTGTCCCCATCCCTGTCCCTGTCCCTGTCCCTGCTCCTGCTCAGCACTGGGAAACCTCAGCACCCCAAACCCTTTTTATGCTGAAGGTGTCACCAACTTCACGGATTTTAATGCCAATTAAAAGTGTAACACTGCTCAAATTCCACTTTACTTTTAGAACGTGATTTGGGTTCTCCAGCACCCAGGGTGTGTTTGTGGAGGTGTTGAGTAATTGGTTTTAAGGCTGGAAACATTCATCTGCATTAGCAAAAGTTTAGCAGTTGGCTAAAGAAACTTCATAACTTTTTATTTGGGGAAATATTTGTCTGCTATTTCTCTTGGACTCGTGTTTGCACAGTATTAACCTGGAAAGCAATTGCAGGTGGAAAAAAAAACCCCTCCAAATTGGCCAGGAGCTGGTGTGTGCTCAGCCATTCCCTGCACATCCCTGCTTGTCAACTCCCTCCCATTTTTTTTCATTAGTTTCTTGTTATAGTCAAGATATGGTCAATGATCTTTTGAGCTTGGTAATTTTGTTAAACCTTTTTTATGAGGAGTATTGAATTGCTGCATTGAGATGGGAGCTTGCTTCCGTGCAAGATTAATTGGGACCTGTATTTCATTTTGCATAGCACTATTCAAAGCTAATAAAAAGGCTCAGAATAATGAATTCTAAAGTCAAATTATAATGAAAAGCCACAGGTGATTGTTTCATTAGGCTGGATGCAGGAGAACTGTGTCTTCTCTTAACTTTGCCTGTTTGTATTGGCTGCCCTGGGGGAAGTAAACAACTTCCAAATGGGTTTGATGTTTCTGAGAAATGTTTTTTCTTCTGGAAAGACTTCAATAATTAAAAAGATGTGCCTTCTTAAAAGTTCACTGAAGCACAAAACTATTGCTTTAAAACATTCTTTGTTCAAAATTGTTACCTTGAGTGATATTCATGGGAGGAAATTGCCTTCAGTGGAGTGAACAAAGCCCTTTCCTCAGCCAGGTTCCAGTGCCTCCCTGCAGAAATGCTTTGGAGCTGGAGAACTCGGAAAAGCTTGGTCCTGTGGGAGTGTGGTGGAGCTGGTGCTGTGCACAGAGTGCAGCTGAGAGCAGCGCTGGGAGCATCTCCAGCACAGAGCTCTGTCCCAGCCCCACTGCAGATGAAACTCTGCTGTCTCTTGCATGACTGTTTGCTGTCTCATTCTGTACTTGTCTTCCATGTGTGATTAACTCCCAAATGTTCTCTTTTTTTTTTTTTTTTTTTTTTTTCTTTTCCTTTTTCCCTTTTTGTAGAAATTATTGAGCCTACTACCTCTAGTCGTGTCTCAAGCCCAGGTCAGTATCCCCGGCAGGAGGGTCGGTGCCTGCAGGGCCCCGCTGCCATCGCTGCCCGCGCTGACCCGGGCAGCTGCCTCGTGGTAGTGCTGGACTGTCCCTCCGTCTTTGTGCTCCCATTGGTGTCTCTTCCCTCCAGGCTTTGTGTCTTGTCCTCTTTCTCCCTGTTCTGAGCAGCCTCTCCCTCATCCCTGTCCCTGCCATGGGTCTCTCCCGGTGGGGGTGTGCAGGGCTCCGCTCCCTGCGGGCAATTCCTGCTCTGGAACCTCCTCTCCCTCTGATTCCTGCTGATGTTGTTGTTCATGTGGGTGTTGGTTTGAGGATTTGCAGATTTCTCGCTGCCTGATCACTGGCTGACTGTGGGATGGAGCCAGGAGCTGTTGTGAGGGGCCAGGAGGTTTTTGTGGCAGCTGAACCCTCTCCTTGTGCCTGGCAGGCGTTCACAGGTCCTCAGTGGTTCTGGTGCATCCCCATTTTCTTGGGGGTTTCCTGTTGTTCCCCAGCAGGACACTCTCAGTGGAGCTGGTCACAGAATCTTGGAATGGTTTGGGTTGGGAGGGACCTCAAAGCCCACCCAGAGTCCCCCAGCCGTGGCAGGGACAGCTCCCACTGTCCCAGGCTGCTCCAAACCCATCCAGCCTGGCCTTGGGCACTGCCAGGGATCCAGGGACAGCCCCAGCTGCTCTGGGAATTCTATCCCAGGGCCTGCCCACCCTGCCAGGGAACAATCCCTGCAATCCCCAGATCCCATCTGGGAGACAAAAACAAGCAGAATTTTCCTCTGGCAAAACCTTCTCCAGATGTGTACTTTTACTTCCTAACTCGGATTAAAAAGTTGGAAGGGCTGTGCCAGAAAGCCACAGAGAGTGAGGTGATTAAACCAAGTGAGGTGATTAAACCAAGTGAGGTGATTAAACCAAGTGAGGTGATTAAACCAAGGGTTGCAGAAGGAAAACCAGGCCCAGGTGATCCCTCAGACCTACAGGAGCAGCAGGACAAGTGTTTGAATCTCCAGTGCTTTAATTACAGAGCTCAGGGAGGGCAGGCTCCACTGTCACTCGGTGTCACTCGGGGGCAGAGGTGCTGCCTCCCTGCCTGCCCTGGGCAGCTCCCCAGAGCTCCCCATCTCCCCCAGGGCAGAGGCTGTGCCCTGTCTCCATCTCCTTCAGGGCAGAGATTGTCCTGGGGCTGCAGCCAGAGCTGCAGCAAAACCTCTGAGCTGCAGGAGCAGCCTCCATCCACCCCACGGCACGGGAGGGGGGCTGCCCTGCAAACAGCTGATAGTGCTTCCAATAAAAATCCTTATCCTTGGGATTTCCCACAGTCACTCTGGACTACTGAGCAGCTGGAAATAAGCTGGGGAATTATTTCTGGAGTTCAGAGAAGCTGAGGAGAAGGAAGGAGTCGTTGCTGTGCAGGGTGTGCAAAGTGGCGATAGGAGAACCCCACTCTGAGTCTGCTTTAACAGCAGGATTTGTAATTCCTGAAAAAGTGTCCTCAGCCTGATCCTGTTCCAAGCTCTGGCCAGGGAAGGAGGGATAATGCTGAGTGCTTGGAACAGGCTCCAGTAACATTTCTGGGTTTAATCTCTGTGAGTGAGTGCTCCAACAGAGTCACAGTCCTTCCTCACTTTCAAAAACTGCTGTTCAAGTAACACAGCTCTGAGATGTGTTTGGATTCTTGTCTGCAGAAATTTGCACCAAATGAGCAAAATTATGTGTATTTTTGGGAGCAGGATGGAGATGGGGCAGTGGAAAGGAATAGAGTCCTTTAATGATGATCCCTCTCCTCATTCTGAATGCTGCTAGGTAGAGAGAGCTCTTTCCAAACATGAAATTGAGAATATGAAAACCTCTGAACACAATAGAAGAAAAATTTGTAAGTCATTAAAGCTGCAATAGTTATGAAACTACATGAGTAAATCCAACTTTAAATTACCAAGGAAAGTACCCTGAGCTCAATTTGCAGTTAAAAACCAACATCTGTTCTGCTGAAAGACAACAGAAAAGGGGAGGAGGGTTTCAAGACAGCTCTCAAAATGGTTGAAAATTTATTATTGAGTCTGTCCTCCTGGAAATGAGCTCTGGTACCAGCAGTGGCATTGCACTGAACTGTTCTGTTTGCCTTCCATAATTAAATAACACCCTGATAGTCCCTCTACTTGGCTAATTTTAGCCTGGTAAATAGCTGGGAAATGCCAGCACTATTGTTACCAAGTTATTCAGCTGCAGAGGCAATGAAAACTTCCCAGAGTGGGGGGAACAGAGTCCCTCGTGTGCTGCAGCACCAGCAGGGAAGGCAGCAGGTTGGGCTGGGAGATGGTGGCAGAAAACCTGGGTTACAGTAAAATTAGATTTATCATAAATCACAGAATGGTTTGAGCTGGAAGAGACTTTCAAATCAAGCTCCAGCCCCTGCCACGAGCAGGGACAACATTTCTGCCGTGGTTTGAAGCCCTCCCAGGAGGTTTTGGCCAAGAGGGCTTTGGGTCTGTCTGCCTGCCCAGCCTCCCCCATGCAGGAATACAAACCATGGATGGATAACCTGTAGGAACTCACTTCACCCTCGTGTCTCACATCAGCCAGAAGGCAGAGCATCAGCCTCCTTCCTGCTCAATCAAGGCTCTGCAGCTAATGAGCTAATTACCAGCATCCCTCAGCACTCCAGTGCAGCTTCAGGGGATGTGTTCTCTGCAGGTTTTGCTGCTGGAAGGTCACAGATCCTTTGTAGGGTTTTGGAGCTGAGCCAGAGGCTGTGAGAACACCCCAGTCAGTGTCTGAGGCTCAGGGAGGGCTGGAGGCCAGGGCTGTCCCAGAAATGAAGGGAACGACTGACGGGACCTTGGATGTTCCATCACCCCTGCTTCAGTGTCCCAGCATCTTCCTTGGACACAAGCTGGGAAGTTACTCTCTGCAGAAAGTGAGGAACCTGTAACAATCCTGGAGAACTTTCAGGATCCCCCCCCAGTTCCCAAAGCATTTAAAACATTTTTAATTCATGCAAAGCAGCGCTGTGTTTGAGAGCCCTGGTGACACATTTGTGCATTTCTCTGCTGGAGCCCTTTTCCATCCCCTTGGGATTTACTTTCCTCATTTGAAGCGACGATGCTTCAGGCATGTAGAATTAGCTGCAGAAAGGTACAAAATTGGGGCCACGCTTGGTATCTGTGTTTCAGGCAGCGCCAGGAGCCAGAGCTCCTTACAAATCTTTCCTCCTTCAGCATAATTAGCTCACAGGTGGTGTCTTGAAAAGCCTTTGAAGATGTTGCTGAATTCTTAACGCTGACTAAACAAGTAACTGTGACAGGTCAGAGAGAATAATTGAGGAATCTTCTTTAATTAATGATTTCACATCTTATGAGGCACTTTTATAAAAATTGGAGCCGGAGAGAGAAGGACCTTAAGTTATTTAATTTTCTCAGGAACAAAAGCGTGTGTTTAAATGAGCACTTGGGCAGGTTGGACAACTCCTTGAACTTCACTTGCTTCTCCCTTCTTGCTCTGCCTTTCTGCATATCTAACACATTTAATATGCCAGAATACCGAATAATACTTCATTTCAAGCAGGCTCTGTTTGTTCCATGGGAAACCTGCCAACCCCTCCAGTTTTCCTCCTCTTATGCAGTTGCAAATCCCATTTAAATCAATCAGTGGTTTTGTGTAAGGAGAATCTGCGAGGCTGGACTCTGAATTTCGGAATTTACAGTGCTATTTCTCGCATTAGTTCTGTCTGTTGGTGAGGAACACGCCGTGCTCCTGCAGCTGGAGGACTTTGTGTGTCAGCAGGAGGAGCAGGGAGCAGCCCTGGGGCAAGAGCCAGAGCCAGTTGTGCCTCAGCAGCCAAGGAAGCTGCTCTTGCCTTCCCTCTTTGTGCAATTCCTTCCAAAACGCCAGCAGGGCGTGAAAAGGGGATCCAGATTTTGGGTAACAGATCCTGGATCATTGCAAATTTAACTTCTGAGTCCTGTTAGGGGCGGGTGTGTGTTTGTTCTGAGAGCTCGTGATGCTTGCTGGCCACTTGGTTGCCTCCCAAATGCCCCACCTGGGAGGGAAGGCAGAGTCTCCCATCCCTGAACAGCAGAGGTTCTTCTGTCCCAGGTGCCAGGTATAAAACACACTGAGGGTTTTTATCAAGTCCTGCTGTGAGGAGTTTGGCATCAGACAGGTGAATATCTCGAAGTTATCAATATATGAAAGCTCCTGGTTAATCAGCCGCAAGCGTTTCGCTGGGAGCATTGCTGCTGCATTTCAGGCAGGTGTGAAATTCCAGCGTGGCTCCTGTGCCAGGAAAAGCTGCTTTGTGTGTGCAGCCAGCTCCACACACCTGCACCGTTCATTCTGTGTTTCTGTGGGGCGCCGGGGAGCGCTGGGAATTACATCCCGTGGGAAATAGCTGCCTTCCAGCGCTACAAACGGGTGAACTCCGTGTTTGCAAACCCGCCCGTGAAGGCTCAGCCCCAGAGCCAGCACCTGGAATTGGGTAAACATTCCTGCTGGAGCTGAACGAGCGTCTCGGGGTGTGCTCAGTGACATTCAGCGCGTTCAGAGCCTGCACCATCATTGCAGCAGAATGTTTGAACACACTAAATCACATTATTCACTGCTTGCTGAAGAGATGCATTATTTAATATCAAGAGAGCTGCTTTCTATCAGCTGAAAAATAGGACTAGAACTAGGTCGTTTTTAGTCCATTGATTCCCACTCTCTAAGCCAGCATGTAAAGTACAAGGATGTTTTTTTCCTGATGCTGTATTGCCTACAAGCCTTCTGTCAGTGGGGATTTCAATATTAATGAGTTTTCCCACGAATATGAGAAGCCCAGTTAGGAGAAGAAGCTGCTCTGAGAAACCTGAATATTTTACAATATCACACATCGATCAGTTGGCTGGGATTTCACGTTTTAACCGAGGAGTGCTTCTGAGAGATGCCAGGAAAGCAGAGCAGGGCCAGGTGTGAATTGGTTTCTGGAGGCAGTGGGAAGGGTGGAGGATGTGGAAGGTGGAGAGATGCTCAACCTCCCGTTGCTGCTTTCTCCTGCCCATTCTTTAATCTCTCCCGCATTTCCAGTGCTGGGGATGAGCCACGGAGGTTCCTCCCCGTCTCTGAGGGATGCTGACCCTGGCTGGAAGGTCCCAGCCTCAAGGGATCAGTGTCCTTGCTGCTGGGGCTTTAGGGTCAGGTCAGTCCATGTTTCTGCAGGTGGGATCAGCGTTTGTCAGGGGTGTGTTGTGTGCAGGAGCTCCGGCATGGGAGCCTTGGGAACACCACGAGGGCTCTTCCCAGTGCAGCTCTAACTTCCCACAGAGTGTTTAAAACACAGATATCCCCAGAATCATGGAATGTGCTGAGCTGGAAGGGACCCACAGGATCCTGGATCCAGCTCCTGCCCTGCCCAGACCCCCCAACAACCCCACCCTGGCCATCCCTGGAGCGCTGTCCAAGCTCTCCTGGAGCTCCGGCAGCCTCGGGGCCGGGACCATTCCCTGGGATCTGAGCAGTGCTTCCCTCTGGGGGAAGAACCTTTCCCAAAATCCATCCTGAGCCTGCCCTGGCCAGCCCCAGCCGTTCCCTTGCTCTTTGTACAAGCTGTTTACACCAAGCCCCAGCTCTGACTGAGAGGAGACAAGCAGGAGATTCCAGAATGTGATTCACCAGCAGGAAGAGAGCAGTCCGTGTTTTTATTTATCACAGAAGGATATGTTTTAAGTGAAGGTTTGATCAGCCAGAACTGGCTGACTACAGGAATTGTACAGGAATAAATATGCATATATCCATCTCGATGAGATGGGTGGCCATGTGCAGAGATTTAAAATGTATATAGAGCTGTGTATCCATAACTTCAGGGAGGGCCCAGCTCTGTGTGGAATATGGAGGAGCCTACAGCTACAGCTGGCAGGGAAGCATCTGACAAACTTGGGTTGTTGAGGGAGGAAGGCTTGGGGGATTAGGGGACTTGTCAGAAAAAGCCTGTTTGAAAACTCCATGAATATGTCAGTTTTAAAGAAATTCAAATAAAGGCCTGTTGAGTTTTGAGTGGGAAAAAAAAATTATGTTGGCTTCCTTCCAGGCTCCCCATCTCATTCCAGGCAACACTTCTTCTTTTTTTGTCTTTTCCCTGTCTGAATTTCGCATCAAATGGAAATTTCAGTTCCATGCCAGCTGCATTTAGAGATTCTGTGCAACATGGACATTTTGATGGAGTTGCCAACAGTATTTCCAGCCAGGATGGAAAACAACATCCCAGGATGACACAGGCTCAGCCATTCCCTTTCTCTGAACCCGATGTTTAAAAGCTCCATCGCTGCATCTTTTCCTTCCCCTTCCCACAAACAATCACAAGGCCCAGTCTACTGAGGTGCTTTTTAATCTGGCTTTTGTCCTCCTCTAAACTTTCCAGATAAACTCTTAACACGTCACCCTGAAAGGCTGAGTGTGGGTTTTTCCAAGGGGCTCCCTGGGTTAAAGAAAACAGCACCAAAATTTGTAGGGAGAAACATGAGAGCGGAGCCAGGCCCGCACCCTTCCAAGAGCTGTAACAGCTTCAAGCAGCAGCTCTGAACAATTCAATAAATATTCCTTTATCACTGGCACCTGCTCCTGTTCATGATTTTCAGGAAGCCCAGATTTTAACTGAGCCTCTGAAGCCACAGAACAGCATGGAGCCGTCTGATTAAAATTTTAAAGATGCTTTTCATTAAGATGGAAGTTGTGCAAAGTATTTTCCCGTTTTCAGCTGCTGAGTCAGACATTTCCATGAGAAGAAGCTGCTGGCATGAGGCAGGGAAGATGAACTCAGTGCCTGAGTGGCAGCCTGCTCCCTGCCAGCCTCCCACTGCACGGAGCCGTGGTGACACTGGCACCCTCAGCAGAGCCTGTCACTGCAGCACCGGGCTGGAATCACTGCCCTTGGCACCTTCTGTCCCCCTCATCTCTGAGGGACACGGCTCAGCCTTGTGATTGTCTCAGCCATGTCCCAGAGAGGCCTCTGAGCAGTGAGGAGCAGTGGGACAGCCCAGCTCTGTCCCTGGTGG
>NC_031777.1:30623364-30625237 GCF_001522545.3 Parus major | reverse complement strand
CCCTGCAGTGGGTGTCTCCCACCCAGCCCCACAGATCCACCAGGATGAGCTCTCTGCCAAACCAGGCAGTTCAGAGAACAAGTGGGTTTGGAGAGCTCCAGAGGGTGTTCCCTGGAACAAAGGGGGTGTGCATTTTGGAATCAGAAAGCAGGGAGGCATTTGAATAATCCACAGGCTGAAGGAAGGGGTTAGAGACACTGCAGGAATGAGCCTGACTCGCTGTAAGGATCCCAAACCTGCTGAGCCCTTCCCTGCCGTGCTGCACAGCCACATTTAGTGCTCATTTTCCCCAGAATCACAGAATATCCTGAGCTGGAAGGGACCCACGGGGGCCAAGCCCAGCCCCTAGCAGGAGATGTGTTTTACAGAGGTGGAAATCCCACCCTGTTCAGAGCAGATTGTCACTGCCAGTCAGAAACCTGAAGGATTTTAGGGTTTAGACACGGTACAAACTAGGAAAAAAAGATTGGGTTTGAGGCAGAATATGTCTTTCTGCACGTGTCTCAGGGCTATCAGTTTCAAGGCATCCATCTCTGTCCCAAAAGCACCAAAATACTGTACTAATTGATAGAGATTTTCAAAGGCATGACTCTTAACAGAACCTGCATGCCTAAGACTCCCAGTCAGCTTTGAAAAATCCCAGCTATTGGGGCTTTTTTCCTCTCTTCTGTGTAATAACATATGCAAAGCTGAGCCGTAATGTCTCCAAAATCCTCAGGATTAAGCTGAAAAGCGAGTGGGGAAGGCTGGGGCATGAAAAGCTTCCTGATGCAAAATCCTCCAGCAGCAGGAAAAGCTGCAGAGCAGCAGCAGGCAGGAAGGGTGAGGGGCTCTGGAAAGGGACCCCCAGCAGAAATCCAACCCCAAATGGCTCTGGAAGTGGGGGGATCATTCCCTCTCACCCACAGGCAGCTGCAAGAGCTCAGAGTCCTCCTGAGGGCAAATCAGCTCCTGCTGCAATCCCAAATAACTCGTCCTAGGGAGCAGTGATTGAAGGTAAAAGGAAGCACGGAGCCACAGAATGGCCTGGCTTGGGAGGGACGTTAAATAAATCCCATCCAGTGTCCCCCCTGCCATGGCAGGGACACTGCCACTGTCCCAGGGCACATCCAGCCCAGCCCTGGGCACTGCCAGGGATCCAGGGACAGCCCCAGCTGCTCTGGGAATTCCATCCCAGGGCCTGCCCATTCTAACAGAAGGATCCCTCAGCAGGGTCAGGGATGGGAGAAGGATTCCCCTCCTCGAGCCACCCCAGGGAGCTGCAGGTGACAAAGGGTGTGCTCAGAGTGACAAATCCCAGCCAGGGGCAGCTCTCAGGGATCAGTCAGTGGCTCCCTGCACTCCTGACGTGTGGAGAGCCCAGGCTGCAGCACAGCCTGCCTGGGGAAGATCTCAATCAAGTTGAAAAGTAGCAACAATTTTACTGGGGCAGTGTTTGAACACTCTCCAGTTCCATGAATAGTTAATGTCACGTCAAGGGCTGCAGACAAACGCTCTTGGCTCTGAAGAGCAAATAGCTCAGCCTGTGATGAGTTATGTTTGTTCCTTGCACACACAGCCCCGTGGAAATTGCCATCATCCCTCATCAGCAGGCCCAGCACTCCAGGCTGTGGAAGGCAGGGGGGCACTGCCTCGCTGGCTGCCTTCAGGGGAGAGTGGCTGGGACCCTGCTCTGCTCTCCCTGTGAGCTGCCAGGACCCTGCTCTGCTCTCCCTGTGAGCTGCAGGACCCCACTCTGCTCTCCCTGTGAGCTGCCAGGACCCTGCTCTGCTCTCTCTGTGAGCTGCAGGACCCCACTCTGCTCTCCCTGAGACCTGCAGGACCCTGCTCTGCTCTCCCTGAGAGCTGCCAGGACCCTGCTCTGCTCTCCCTG
>NC_031777.1:30620156-30622188 GCF_001522545.3 Parus major | reverse complement strand
CTCCAGGCCCTGACCCCTCTTTCCATGGGGAAATTCCTGCTGCTGCCCCCCCTGAGCCTCCCCTGGCCCAGCCTGGGGCTGTTACAACTCAAGGTGCCACTTCTGGGACAAGCAAACAGTTGGACTTGGTCCTTTATGTCACCCACCACCTTCTTCTAATCAAAACACTACTGGTGATTAATTCCTTGGCTGTTGGCACATTTTGGGAATAAATTTCCATGGATTATGGGTTTTTTTAATATTCCTATAGAAAAAGGAATATTACATGCACTGTGCAGAAATACGAGCAAGAGGAACCCACCAGAAATGCTTAAGAAAATCAGCAGAAATCTGAATAAACCCCACATCTTAGAAATCACCTGCCAACCACCTCAGTGAAAGATTTGCTGAAAGGCTACCAGCACTTCCAGCCAAAAACTTCCTTCCTCACACACCAAAAAAAGGAGAGAAATCATGTTCTGATCTGCTTAACTCCACACCCTTTGTCAAGAGCACAGGAATGATGTGGAAAGCGTGCAGAAACTGGAAAGTTCAGTGTAAAAAATTATCATTCACGCTGCTGTATGACATCGCCTCAACACAGCAGAACCAACAAAGTCTTCCTGATATATGAGAACTATCAAAGGTTGCTGCTGAACACGGAGATTTAATGTGCTGCTTAATTCAAGAGCTTATTTACAATGTCACACGTCACTTGGAGAAAAATGGCTCTGACAACCAATCATTTAAAATATAGGAAGAATGTTTAACAAAAGGTCAGAAGTACAAATATTTTACATATTAACTACTAATAAATTCATTTCCTCTCAAAGTTAGGAGGATCAGCAAATGTCTCCAAAGCCATTTGCAATATTTCAGCAAAAGACCCAACCTCTAATTACCAATGTAAGTTGTAAATAATTGTCAAGTATGCAGATGAGCCAAAAATTCTCTCAAATTAAAGTAATTAGCTCCCAAGTCAAATTTTTCTGTCACATTAAAATGCTTTTCCTTGTCTCCAATGTGACACTTACAAATGAGAGCCACATTGTCAGGGAAGCAGTTATTGTAGGCTGCCAGAATGATCTGCACAGGAGCTGAGAGCTCTCTGCTTCCACGAGACCCTGAGCTCCCCACAGCCGACGTTTTCACTCGGCTCTCCCCACGTGGCAGGGGGATTTCTCCAGCTGGAGCCCTGGCAGCTGGCTCCAAAGCTTCCCCATCACTTGGTGTGGGAATGTCCCCCAGGGAGAGCCTCCGTGCTTGGCTCTCCATGGATCTCCTTCCCTCAGGAAGATTTCCAGACCTCCTGCTCTGGTGGGAGCTGTGCCACACCCTGCAGCACTGGGATGGGGCAATGGGGTGGGACTGGGACTGGGACTGGGAATGGGAATGGGAATGGGAATGGGAATGGGANTGAGATTCCACCAGGCCGCTGTCGCTAGAGGACACGAGGTGGAAGCGATGGGTTCAATATCACAGCACAGAGGTTTTATTTCCAAGGAGACAAAAGCCTTTATTTTGGGTTTTTCTACCTGTTTTATCAGGTGTTCCAATACAGGTTAAGCTGAGTGGTACAAGGAACAACACCTCCCTCATCCCACCAGTGGGACAAGAGAAAAACACTCAGAACACCTGGGAGGTATTGACACCCAAAGCTCTTTACAGAAAAACAGTCCTTGGCAGAGAAAAGTTTCCCAAAAGACTCAGAAAATCGTGTCCACAGGCAGGGATCCCTTTCTGGAGGGGCTTTTGCTGTGCCCTGCAGTTTCAGCTGTACCCATCACACAGGACAGGGCTGGGTGCTGCTGATGCACAGGGCAGGCCTGGGGAGGACACAGCTCACAGAGCCAAATCCCAAAAACACCGAGCCTGGAAAAGCCCCCCCAGATCACTGAGTCCAGTCCCTGAGCGATCCCCACCCTGTCCCCAGCCCAGAGCACCCAGTGCCACCTCCAGGAATTCCCTGGTACCTCCAGGGACAGGATCCAACCCTCCCTGGGCACCTCCAGGGATGGGGATCCAACCCTCCCTGGGCACCTCCAGGGATGGG
>NC_031777.1:30615126-30618318 GCF_001522545.3 Parus major | reverse complement strand
TGGGAATGGGAATGGGACTGGGAATGGGAATGGGAATGGGACTGGGAATGGGAATGGGAATGGGAATGGGAATGGGAATGGGACTGGGAATGGGAATGGGAATGGGAATGGGACTGGGAATGGGAATGGGAATGGGAATGGGAATGGGAATGGGAACAAGTGGCTTGCTTCTCCCAGTGGTTTCTCTGGCATTTCCATGGTTTATTTTCAACGCTCTCTTTACCAAAGCTGGGTTTGCCACGTCCAGTGGAAGATCCTGAGCCGTTGTCCTGTTTGATTTTGGATTCCCAGGCAGGACCCAGCGTCAGGCTTGGTTTATATTTAACTTCAGGCTAAACAAGGTTGGGTTTGCTGTTTGCTGCAGATGGACCCAAAATCGAGGCAGATGGGGAGAGGATGGAGTCCCAGCCATGAACACGTGCCATCCCAAGCCAGCTGTGTGCCCAGAGCACTGCACAGTGCCCTGGAATAACACAGGATTTACCTGTTCCTTTCCAGAGATCCCTCCCACGGGCTGCTCCCCACCACCTCAGCAGCTGCTGCTATTCCACCTCTTCCAGACAGGACAGCAGGGTTTGGACTCAGAAATCCAAGCTGGATTTGTGGTTTCCTTTGCCCTGATGTGCCAAGAGCAGTAAATGTGGAGGATTCTCACGAGGTGGGGGAGAGGCTGAGCCTTACTCAGGCATCTCATCCGTTGAGGGTGGATTTTGGGAAAGGTTTTTCCCCAGAGGGTGCTGGCACTGCCCAGATCCCCAGGGCATGGGCACAGCCCTGAGGCTGCTGGAGCTCCAGGAGAGTTTGGACAGCACTGGGGCCATGATTTGGGACTGTGGGTGATGGGGTCTGCTCCTGCTGCCCAGAGCCATCGATTCCCTGCTCCCTTGGCTGATTTCTGCCAGCTCCTTTGCTGGCTCCAGGCAGGGATGAGCTGGGGATCCTGTTAAGCACGGGTTCATCCCAGGACTGGGGCTCCTGTCTCCCCTGTCTGTTCCAAGTCAGCTCATTCCTCAAGGCTGTTCCCATCCATGGCTCCGGAGCTCCTCAGAGATGGTTCATTTTTCCAACACGACTGCGCTCCTCAGCCACACAAAGAAATGGGACACGACTCGAGTATAAAGGATGATATACAAAGCCAAATTTCATTCTGTTCCCTCACAGTAATTTTCCTCATAAATACTTCTCGGGATTGTGAAATATTCCTTGCAGAGGGATCCGAGTCCATTGGGGCTGTACTATTTCATCCTGTTAGACTCGGAGCTCTCCGTGCTTCATTCATCCCATGGAGGCATTAGAGAGATTCTTTTCCTGTGCAGTATTTCAGGGAAGGTGTTTCTGTTTGATACCATCAGCTTTATCTCTGACTAAATGAAATTCTATTGCAGACACACCTGAGCAGTGTGTGAAGGTTGAAAATGGGGGCTGTTTCCTGGAGCTGTCACTAAAGCTTGTCCTGCACTGTCAGAGCAGCACCACTGCTCTGATCCCGGGATACCCAGGGACATCCAGAGCATCCTGGAATGGGCTGGGTGGGACTGTGGGGATCACCCATCCCAGCCCAGCCATGGCAGGGACAGCTCCCACTGTCCCAGGCTGCTCCAAACCCATCCAGCCTGGCCTTGGGCACTGCCAGGGATCCAGGGACAGCCCCAGCTGCTCTGGGAATTCTATCCCAGGGCCTGCCCACCCTGCCAGGGAACAATCCCTGCAATCCCCAGATCCCATCCAGCCCTGTCCTCTGTCAATGGAAAGCCTTTCCCTGTGTCCTGTCCCTCCATCCCTTGTCCCCAGTCCCTCTCCAGCTCTCCTGGAGCCCCTTCAGGCCCTGCCAGGGGCTCTGAGCATTCCCTGGATCCTTCCCTTCTCCAAGTGAACATTCCCAGCTCTCCCTGGAGCTTCTCCTGCCCATGACTGAGCAGGAACCACAGACAGATCCCACAGAGGGACCAGGACCTGCAGGGATTTTTAGGCCCCACTGAGTGAGGAACCACTCAGTGCTCTTGAGCAGTTGCTGACTTGGGAAATGTTTTATTCCAGAGGCTTTTTTGATACCCTTAACCCCTTTTTTCCCCCTGAGGCTCAGCCCCGGGCCTGCTGTCCCTCGGTGCCCGTGAGCCGGGGCTGTGCAGGCCTCGCTGCACCCTGGGGCTGGCAGCCCCACCACCCTCACAAACAAAAATGATCTGACTTTCAATTATCTCCATCGCTGGGTGTATTTTTAGCAGTCTGAAATGAGTCTGTGGCTGTTTACAGTATTTAGCATGAGTTATTTTCCGGGGAAAGGGAAAGGTGACTCTGACTGCTGTGGAGGGCAGGGAGGGGACCAGTGTCTCCTTCTGCCTGCTTGGGCCAGGGACCCCCAATTCCCTGATCCCCACAATTCACAATTACACAGCTCGTGGCCATGGTTACCATCTGCTCATTGCTTGACTCTGATTTTCAACCTGTAAATATCATATTTTATATTTTACCTCAGCCAAAATCAGCGTCAGGATCAGTTTTGAATTAGACACAGGGCACATCCCAGCTGGGGTCTTCATGACTGAAACAAGCAGAGCTTCTGTCTCATTTTCTGTGAGTGCACAAACACAGACTGGGATCATATTTCACTTTGAGACATTGCTGGTGGCGTGTCTCGAGTGTTTAAAACACTAAGCTTTCAGATTTTAGCATGACAAACAGCTGATTTTTGCTTCTGCAGTTCTAGCAATCATATTTTAGTCCCTGCTTTCTCATTTTAAGACACATAAAGTGCTTTTTTTATTCATTTAAATTTGAAATAAGGACAAATCAGCATTTCATTTCCTAGTTCCTGCCCTGCCTGCAGCCCTGTGTGAATGCTGATGGACAGGGCCTGATAAAACCCCTTCTTATCAACCCCATCACTCTTCTGGGGCTCATCTCCTGGATCTTTCTGCCAACACTCCCAGCCCAGAGGATGATAAAGCCCCTCTGTTAAGCACCTGGCACTTTGCAGCTTTATCCTCCTCAGCTCTGGCTTATCCACTGGGCAGTCAGCTCTCGGACAGCTCCTGCAATATTCCGTGTCCTTCCTCAAGGATTTTCAAAGAGATTTGTCTCGGGAGTGCTGAGCTCTCCTTGACAGACAATATAGGAAAGTGAGATCCTGCCCCAGATGGCAGCCCCATGACCCAGGGAGGGGCTGAAGGGGCATGGACTGAGCCAAACCTC
>NC_031777.1:30611144-30614981 GCF_001522545.3 Parus major | reverse complement strand
CTGAGCCCTGGGCATGGACTGAGCCAAAGCCCTGAGCCCTGGGCTGGATGATCTCCCTGAGCCTCCTTTTCTCCAGGCTGAGCTTTCCCAGCTCCCTCAGGGATTCTCCAGCCCCTTCCCAGCTCCGTTCCCTGCCCTGGACATGCTCCAGCCTCTCAATGTCCTTCTTGTCCTGAGGAGCACAGAACTGACCCAGAACTGACCCAGGACTGACCCAGAACTGACCCCAGGACTGACCCAGAACTGACCCAGAACTGACCCAGGACTGACCCAGAACTGACCCCAGGACTGACCCCAGAACTGACCCCAGGACTGACCCCAGGACTGACCCCAGAACTGACCCCAGGACTGACCCCAGGACTGACCCCAGGAGTGACCCCAGGAGTGACCCCAGGACTGACCCCAGGAGTGACCCCAGGAGTGACCCCAGGACTGACCCCAGGAGTGACCCCAGGAGTGACCCCAGGACTGACCCCAGGACTGACCCCAGGAGTGACCCCAGGACTGACCCCAGGAGTGACCCAGGACTGAAGGTTCCCCAGGCAGGGGGGACAGAGGCAGCCCAGGCTGGAGAGAGCCCTGGAGTGCCCCGAGCTCCTTCCCACAGCACCACAATTCCCAGCACTTCCCAGGTGCTGTCCAGGTGGCCAGAGCCGTGCTCAGTGTTCAGTGCTCAGTGCCCAGTGCTCAGTGCCCAGTGTTCAGAGCCAGCCTGCAGCAGGGCTGCTCTGTTTAATGCTCCTGCATTTCCTGCATTTCCTGCATTCCCTGCATTTCCTGCATTCCCTGTATTTCCTTCATTTCCTGCATTCCCTGCATTTCCAGCATGATTGCATTTGCATACAGCTCAACAAATCCATCCTCGCTGATTCCTTTTCAGACAACACTTGGAGGTTTTGTTTGTTCTCCCAAGGTCAAGCTTTCCCCAGTCCTTCCCTCTGTTTCTCCTCCTGTCTCTTCCCTCTGGAGCTGTTTCTGGAGGCATTCCCTGCCCATCACCACTGCTGCTCCCCGAGTCTTTTATAGACTGTCGACCTTCTCCTCCACAGCCATAAATCCTGCAGCGGCTTCCAGCGGAACAAAATGTAGAGATGTTATCCCTGGGCCTGGCCCGAGCCTTCTGAGGCCCATTATCTCCCCATCTTTTCTTTTAAAAGAACGTTATTTGACAGCCTAGCCTTTTTCATCCTTTTTTTTTTTTTTTGCCTTACTGCTTTGACCTTGAGTTAGTTTATTCCTTCCTTCTCTGAATATTTTAAATGTTGTACCAAAAAAATCCAATTTATTAAGGCTTTCCTTTAGTAAATGATTAACCTGAATATAGTTAAATGAAATGCTTATTAACATCTCCCTGCATAATCCATTTAACAGAATTAGTCTTGCTTATTCAGACAACCTAGAGGGGTCTGTGCTTTTGTCTACACAGCATCAGCATTAAAGCTTATAATTATTTCTGGTTAATGCAGCCCTTGGTGCTAGGAAATGCTGGTTTGTGTGTTCCAGCATAGCACTTCTCCTAATCTCTTGTATTAATTAGAGATACTGATACAATATTACTTTGTTCCTTTCTATTCAGCACCAGGAGAGATGTCTGAATATAATCCTATCTGTGCTAAGGGTGTCTTAAATATTTCCACAAGTGCTGGCTGGTGTAAAACATTAGGATTAGGCACAATAATCCCTGCATTGGAGGAAAGGAGAGTTTACAGAGGCACGTGGGCACCCGAGGTGTGCCTGGCACGGCCTGGGCAGGGATTTCTGCTCTCTCAGGGGGTGTTTAAGGTCCTCTCCCACCTGAGTTCCCAAGGCCAGGTGCTGGGGGAGTCCATGAGGCCCTTCCCAGCCCCTGCTGATGCTCTGTGTGTGTCCCTCCCTTACCCCCAGGGATGCAGCCTCTGGCTCTAAGGAAATGCTGATTTACCCGGTGGCAGGAAAGTAAATTATTACCCCTCAGTGGCTGCAGCTGACATTTTAAACTCCCTGTGTCTTCTAAATGCTGGGTCATTTGATGTTTCAGACATCAGGCTGTTCAGAAGCTCGTTTTAACCTTTTTCCAGGTGGAAATTCACTTTCTTTTAAGGCACTTCAAGGTATAACTCCCAGGGCTCTGAAGTGAATCTGCAGCACCAGATCATAAAATCATGGAACCATTCATGCTGGAAAAGCCCTCCCAGACCGTGGAGCCCAGCCATCCCCAGCACTGCCAGGGCCACCCTGCCCCGTGTCCCCAAGTGCCACATCCCCAGGGCTGGGGAGTCCAAACCTCCCTGGGCAGCCCTTTCCATGGAGAAATTCCTGTGTCCAGCCTTGACACAGCTCTCCTTCCCCTCTCGGGGCACCCAAAGCTCTGCCAAACCCCCTGTGCCATCAGCTCTGTAGTGCTGGGGATGGGGGCTGTGGGAATGCCCAGGATGGCTGCAGGTGTAATCACAGACTCCAATAATTCCAGCTTTTATTTAAAGCCTAATCACACATTCCTCCACCATTACCTCCCTGCATAAATATTAAGACTGGGAGCTGGTGTGTGTGTGTGAAACAATGACATGGTAATATTTCAGTGGGGGGAAAAAAGGCAGCTGGGTTTGTGCTGCTCTCAAACATTTAAACCTTTTCATTTTCCCTGAACTGAGGGCTTAGTCTGACACACAGAACCATCACAGAATGCTTTGAAAAGTACCAAGCCCGAGAACAAAGTGCCCTTGCGTGGCAGCAAATGCTCAGGAAAGCAAGGGCTGCTCGGTCCTTACCAAAACAATTCCTCAGAGCAGATCAAGGACTGAGCAGCTCGTGCTCAGAGTCTTTAAATTTTAAAGGTGTGTTTATTTTTAAAGTTTATATCCCAAAACAAATCTGCAGAATTTTATTAATATCCAGCAACAGCGTTTTGCTTGGCCAGCAAAGAATTCGAGGAGCCACAGGAAAAGTTAATCAAAATTCTGAGGAGGAAAGAGAAAAAAGCCTGCAGGAGATTATTAATTTTTAAGAATTTTTAAGGGTCTAGCCCAATACTTTAAGCTGTGTGTCATCCACTGGGCCTCGTGTGACATCATAATTGATAATTAAGCTTCTCCTTCAGGTTTCTTTCCTGTCCAATTCTCCTGCTTAGGCAGCTTTGGGAACTGTAACTCTTTTCTATTATCTCCCCAAGTCAGTGCATTTTCCCCCCATTAACTCGCCTCTTGCTTTTGTGCAGAAACAATCCAGGTATGATTTAATAAGCCTTGGAAAGACAGAGCTGGTTCATATGCAGGAAATCAGATTTACATAATTTTCCGCTCGCTTTTATAGCCACCGTAGTTCAAATTATCTTTAAGTTGGGGAAACTCTTTTTGTACCATAAAATGAAATAGCACCTGTGTTATGCTTCAGCTTCCTCGCCTGGCCCTTGTAATAAATTAAAGGTTGATTTGTCATCCTGACTTAGCACAGAAAGTCTCTTTTTAATGAGAGGAGAGCAAGTGCCCTGGCCTGCAGTTAGTCACAGCCATCAGTCGCTAAACCAAGCTTCAAAACCAAGTTTAATCTTGTTTTGTTTTGGGTTTATTACCTGAACCTTTCTGCACGGGGGGAAAGCAGAGGATTTCGGGTTGTGTCACATTCTCTGTGCCATAAATAAAATGTCACACACTAGAAATGGAGCCCTGGGGTTCTGTACAGAAACCAAAGGGTTTTGTGTTCCGGGATTTGGGCTGGACAAGGCTGGGGTGGGGAGGATGTGTCCTGTGAAAGCAAGAGGGGTTTGGTGCAGGGTGAGGGAACAGCTCCTTGTGCTCCTGCCTGTGGCTTCCCAGGAGCAAACCCATGGGTTCACAGAATCCTGGAATGCTTTGGGTTGGA
>NC_031777.1:30605159-30607494 GCF_001522545.3 Parus major | reverse complement strand
AGCTCCTCTCCCACAGGGGCAGGGCGTAGCTCAAGGCTGGCACCAAGCCCTTCCTCCCTCCAGCACCTCTGACCTCTGTAAAAATGACATTTCCCATTAGAAATCCCGGTTCCTGTGCTCCGTGGGGTGCACTTTGGGCAGCAGTTTGAAGGTTGGTTCTGTGCTTCCTCAGAGCTCTGAGCCACCCTGAGCCAGCCTGGCTCTGTCATTGCCCCTTCCCAAGGGACAGCAGAGTATTTCCATCGGGATCGTTCTCCAGGCTGGAGCCCCGGGCTGGGAGGGCCTCCCTGGGCTCAGGGCCGTGTCCCCAGGGAGCGGTGACACTGCTGGGGGATGCCTCACAACTCGGGAACAAATGCAGCTTCTCCAGGGTTTGTAGCTTGGCAGGATCCTTCAGAGCCAGACAGCTTTTTTTAAACTTTTCAATAGGGTTTTTTTTAGAGCTGATGCTGTTTTTAAGATCCAGGAGTGTTAAACCCATCCCAGTGACAGCTGCTTTTTTTGCACATTTTCTGAGCAAGTGTTCGAAATAGACAATGGCAAATGTTCTGCTACCAAAACCTCCACTGAGTCCACAGAACTGTGTTATGAAGAATGTGTATACCAAAATATGTATTTACATGGATAAATATGCCTTAAAGACTAAATATGCATTTACTTCTGAGGCTGGATCTGCCTCGTGTCCAGTCTGGAGGTAAATAATCCATATTTCACAGCTGCCATGGAGGGGGTTGCTTCTGTGGAGGAAAAAAAAAAGGGGGTGGGGTGGGGAGGGAAAGCATTTATTTTAAAAGAATCTTCAATAATTTTAAAATCCTTGCATGGACTGCCATGTGTGAGGAGGAGTAGGGAGAGGATGAAGCTGAGCCTGGCACTCCAGCACTGGCAGGGTGGGGTTTGCTGTGGGGCTGTGGTGCCACCAAAATCTGCCACATCCTTTTCCATGTCCCCCTGCACACCCAAATCCCTCGGAGCTGGGACAGACTGGGGGCTCTGGGGCTTTCCCAGTCCCACGGGGCTGTGGGAATGGGGCCACCTCCCCACCCCCTCCTGCCATGGCAACACAGCATCCTGTGAAACCAGGAAAACAAAACAAGGCAATTCCGAAAACGGGAATGACAAATTCTGCATTCAGCCTGGGCCCTGAGAGCAGAGCAGTGAGTGCTGGCAGGGCAGGGAGGAGCTGGCTCTGAATTTGGCCAGGCAGGGAGGTGACAGGGCAGGGACACTGGCTGTGCTGTGCTGGGGTTCCGTCCTGCTTTGTGCTCCTCACTCAGCTCTGAGGGCAGGGATTTATTCTGCGGTCAGGAAAGTCCATAATCTACCTGGAAACAGCCAGGGCAAGGCAGGGGCACAGGGGTCTGGGGCTGATGGGGAAAGGATTCTCAGCAAATCCTTCTCTCAGAGTTCTGTGTGAGCAAGGGCTTTACTGGGGCACCTTCAGAGCTGTTTGTTCCGGCTCCTGATGCCTAATTCATGAAGAGCTCCAAGGTTCCTTTTTATTAGAAAATTCTCATGTTAAAAAATGCAGAGATCAGCATGTTTGCCACCTCTCATAAGCTTGGTTTTCAGTCATTCATATTTTAGGGCATAAGAAGCGCTCCCGTCGGTGGGCAGGATGAAATTCCGCACCATGGGATGAGGGAGGAGCAGTTCCCACCCGCCCCAGCTGCTCTGCCCTTGGCTGGGATGGGCTGGGAGAGGCTCTGAGGTCTCTGTCTGGGGTCCAGGGGGTGCAGGTCTGTCCCCAGTGCTGGCTCCATCACTCCCCACTGCCAGAGCTGTCCCCGAGGGTTTGCTGGAATTGATTCCACAGCCATCCTGGAGATGGGAGGAGTGTGACAGGCGCTTGGCTCCGGCACAGCAGAGCCTGGGAGAGCTCCACAGGGAGCTCTGAACCCTCCCAGGAGCAGCAGTGGAAAACAGCCCAGCCCAAAGTGACCCCTCACTCCCTGGCAGTGCCACAGCCCCGGCACAGGGACAGCAGGGCCACCTGCAGCACCCGAAATGTCCCCTCTGCAGCACCCGAAATGTCCCCTCTGCAGCAGCCCAAACCAGGGAGGGGACAGCAGCACCACAAATGTCCCCTCTGCAGCAGCCCAGGGCAGGGAGGGGACAGCAGCACCACAAATGTCCCCCCTGCAGCAGCCCAAACCAGGGAGGGGACAGCAGCACCTGAAATGTCCCCTCTGCAGCAGCCCAGGGCAGGGAGGGGACAGCAGCACCACAAATGTCCCCTCTGCAGCAGCCCAGACCTGAGGACAGGGAGGGGACAGCAGCACCACAAATGTCCCCTCTGCAGCAGCCCAGACCTGAGGACAGGGAGGGGACAGCA
>NC_031777.1:30602897-30605089 GCF_001522545.3 Parus major | reverse complement strand
GACATTTCCCGTTAGAAAACAGAGCTCCAATTCCTCTGTGGCACCTTTGGAATGTCAGAATGTTCCCCTAATGCCAAATTCCCACCTGGCTGTAAAGGTCAGGATCGTCCCTTTTGTATTACTGGCAAAGCCGACGTGGATTGGTATTTTTCTTGCACTCAATTTTGTACTGGTTTGGCTGATTTAGCAATGATAAAGGATGCTTTGAACCATGAGACACCTGCAAATCCCTGGAGTATCAAGCAGGATTTTCTATCTCCACATATCCCTGTGGCAGCGAGGGCACATCCTCAGGAGAGTCCCCTCGGCCTGGGGCAGGGCTGTCCCTGCCAGCCTCCCCAGCACCGTGAGCAGCTCGAGGGGACACTGCTGTCACCTGCTGAAGGACCAGCTCAGCCTGGTGTGCACCTGAATCCTGAAATCCTGCTGGTGCTGCTGTGGAGAGCTGCTCACAGCTCAGCCCACCTGAGAGCTGCCACCCGTGGGACTCTCCGGGGTGGCCGTGGCCAGCAGCCCTCGGGCACCAGAGCCCCTGGTGGCCCCAAGAGCTCCTGCCTTGCTCACCAACAACTGCTGGCAGCAGGAACAGCAAAATCCTCACAAATCTCAGGCTGGGTTGGGTTGGAGGGGCCTCGAAGTCCATCCCACCCCACCCCTGCCAGGGACAGGGACAGGGACAGGGACTGGGACAGGGACTGGGACAGGAGCAGGGACAGGGACAGGAACAGGGACAAGGACAGGGCCAGGGACTGGGACAGGGACAGGAGCAGGAGCAGGGACAGGGACAGGGACAGGGACAGGGACAAGGACAGGGACAGGGACAGGGACAGGAGCAGGGACAGGGACAGGGCCAGGGCCAGGAGACAGGGCCAGGGCCAGGGCCAGGGACTGGGACAAGGACAGGGCCAGGGCCAGGGCCAGGGCCAGGGCCAGGGACAGGAGCAGGGACAGGGACAGGGACAGGGACAGGGACAGGGACAGGGACAGGGACACTTCCACTCTCCCAGGCTGCTCCAAGCCCCGTCCAGCCTGGCCTTGGGTGGGACAGCAGCACTTTCACTGTGATCACTCCCAGCTTCGGTGTTTGAGCTCCAGTAGGTGACACAAATCTCCCAGCCCCCTGTTTTATCTCCTCACGGCAGGTTTTGGCAGTGAGCAGCCCCAGCTGAGCACTGGGAATACTCAGCAGTCCCAAGATCCCATTTTTTCAACAAGGAGAACCCTGATTTTCCTGGGCTCAGCCTGAGGTGTCCCAGGCCAGTGTGCAGCCAGAACGTGCGGTGCCTCTGCTGTCCCTGCTGAGAAAGGGATGATGGAACAGAGATGGTCACGCCAAGAGACGGCAATAAAACATCCTGGGTCACTCTGCATGTGTTCAGTGACACACTGTATTATTTCTCTTATTATTTACAGCTGTGTGCCAAGCAGTTGCTGTCTTCAGAAAAATGGCATTTTTTAAAACCTGGAATAACATGAGCAAACCCTTTCTGCGAGGAAAGGGTACAAACTCAACTCAAATGAGTTTATCAGTCCTGATATCCCCATCTCTCTTGTATTGCAGCTTTAAAGTGCTCTATTTCAGAATCCATTCACTAGAAACAGTGGTGCTGCAGGAAGTCTTGTGTCAGTGCAGTCTTATGAAGGGAAGAATAAGGATATGGATAACCCAACCCGTGTGTGTAAAACTGGGAGAGGGTTCTATACTGTGGCTGGATCAATCCTGCATTCCAATGATACATTGCATTCCAGTGATTCCTGATATTTGGAACCTGATCTGTCCAGCAACAGAATAGAATGAACAGCAGCTTTATTAAATATGAAAAGAAGGATATCCAGTGAAGTGTTGAATGTTTGCATTCACACCAGGGCGACACGGACGGGGTACCCTGTCCCACGGCTGATTTTCTCTGGGGGGGACAGCCAGAGGGAAACACCCCAAGCACAGCAGTGGGAGCTGTGTGGGTGCCAGGGGTGTTTCTGCGGGGTGTTTCAGCGTGCTGGGGCTGTGTGAGGGGCAGGGGCAGCCAGGGGCTCTGGGTGGGACAGGGGGACAGTGCACTGAGCTGGGACAGGCTCCCAGGAGCAGGGTGACCACAGGGACTGCAGGGTGGGACGGTGGCTGGGGATGGGGGACACTCCAACCAGTCTGGAATGTGTTTTGGGAAATGCTGAAGCATCCTTTTGAGCATAGG
>NC_031777.1:30598784-30600462 GCF_001522545.3 Parus major | reverse complement strand
GCAGCAGCCCAGACCTGAGGACAGGGAGGGGACAGCAGCACCACAAATGTCCCCTCTGCAGCAGCCCAGACCTGAGGACAGGGAGGGGACAGCAGGGTGCTGCTCCAGCCACAGGAGCTCCCCTCACCAGCCAGGTGTTGGAACACTCACTGTCCCCAGGCTCTCCCAGCTGCCAGCTCACAAACTGCCCGCAGTGATGATCTTTATTCCTCTATCCAGAGGGAAAAACTGCTCTCTCCCTTTGGGGTTTCTCAGCCCAGGCCAGGCCCAGCTGTGAATTCTGTGCAGCCCCATCAGCCAGAGGCACACTGGTCCCATTAACCCCCAGGACAGCGACTTCAATGTGAGCCCCGAGAGAGAAGAGCCCTGCGAGCAGAGCCAGAGCAGCAGCAGCAGCCTCGTTTTCCAGTGGGTGGGATGGCAGGGCCACGCTCCCCTCCCTCTGTTTTATGGCTTTTTTCCTATAAAACAGCCTTTCCTCTGGGGAGGGTGGCAATTCTGGCTGGGAGGGCAGCATTTGGGAGGTGCTGAGCATTTGTGATGTGTCCCTTCAGGACACAGTGCTCAGCCCCACTCAGGAGCCTGGTCCTCGCTGGAGTTCGGGCTCTGCAGGAGCAGCACGGCTCATTAGGCTGGGGAAGCTTTCAGACCTTAAAGGAACTGCTTCTCCTGTAAGTGAGCTGCTAAAAGCGCTGAGTTGTTCTTCCACAGCATTTCAAATTCACTGCTTTCTCATTATCCTTGACCTTTTTGCATTTTTTACTGGAAAGGGGAAAAAAATTCACTTTGCAGTAAATTACTGCAAATCCCTCCCCAAAAATGTTTAAAAACAGAGCCTGGCAAGCTGGGACAGGGGAGCAACAGCTCTCACTTGCCTCTGTTTTCTGTACAAAGATGATTTTATGTCTGTTTTATGGATCCTAAACCCCTGTGACTCGTTTAGAAAGGACTTTTAGCAGGACAGGTGCACAAATCCTCTGCAGTACTTTGTGTTCTGAGTGGCAGGGAGACAGAGTGTGTGATGGGACAGGACACCCTCCTGTGTGCTGCTCCTGAAGCCTTGCACTCTGGGTCTTGGTCCCATCTCTTGGTCCCTGTGTTTTTATCCCTGTCAGGTCATTCCCATCTCTTGGTCCCTGTGTCTTGGTCCTCTTCACTCCCATCTCTTGATCCCCATCTCTTGATCCCCTCCATCTCTTGATCCCCATCTCTTGGTCCCCTTCTCTTGATCCCCCTTCTCTTGGTCCCCATCTCTTGATCCCCTCCATCTCTTGGTCCCCTTCTCTTGATCCCCATCTCTTGGTCCCCTTCTCTTGATCCCCATCTCTCGGTCCCCATCTCTTGGTCCCCCCCATCTCTTGATCCCCCCCATCTCTTGATCCCCTTCTCTTGGTCCCCATCTCTTGGTCCCCCCCTTCTCTCCCCAGCCACGGAGAAGGGGAAGGCAGGGACAGGAGCAGGAGCAGGAGGAGGAGCAGGAGCGGGAGCAGGAGGAGGAGCAGGACAGGAGCGGGAGCAGGAGCAGGAGCAGGAGGAGGAGCAGGAGGAGGAGGAGGAACAGGAGCAGGAGGAGGAGCGGGAGCGGGAGCGGGAGCAGGAGCAGGAGGAGGAGGAGGAGCAGGAGCAGGAGCAGGAGGAGGAGCAGGAGCAGGAGCAGGAGCAGGAGCAGGAGCAGGAG
>NC_031777.1:30594881-30598599 GCF_001522545.3 Parus major | reverse complement strand
ACCCCAAAAAAGGCACCAGACAATGACAAGGACAGAGTCACCCCTGGTGCAGGGAGGGCTGAGCTCTTCCTGAGCTCCTCTCCTCTGGCTCCCAGCTCAACCTGAACGAACCCAAGAGCTCCATGATGTTTTTTTGGCTCGTGCTCCTCTCCCGGCCGCTGGGGAAGCGCGGCGGCGGCGTGGTCAAGAGGCTCCGAGGAGCGCTCCTGGCGCGACATTTCTCTCCACGAGATTGCGGATCAGACACTTAATTCCTCGGGAAAAAAGCAGCTGAGGGCTTTGACCTTCTGTTTGAATCCAGAATTAGCACTCCAGGAAAGGTTAATGAGCGCCAGGAGGGAGGAGAGGCTTTTCACTGGAACACTCCTGGGCTGGCATCCAGCAGGCGCGGGGCTCCGGGCAGCGCTGCTCTGCCAGCGGGACCTGCTCCCCTCGGCCCCCAGCACAACCCCCGGAGGGAGGAGGGGAAAGGAGAGGAGGATTTCCCAGGGATGGAGGGAACAGGGTCTCTCCTCAGGCCTGGGCTTTGCTCTCGGCTGAGATCCCCACGGAGCACGCCGGGCTTTGCTCCGGGCGCTCCAAATGCGCTCATTTCTCTGAGAACTGTGATCTTGAATTAAATTCCTTTCCTGGCTTCCTCATCCAGCTGGTGCTGGTGCAAAGGAATGCTTCTGCCATGTGGGGGAAGGTGCCAGGATTGCTGCCAGGCTCTTCCCTCCCGTTTGGATCCCCAGCCCCCTTTGCCAGGATCTCCTCCACCAGGGTTGTCCCGGGCCAAAAACATCCCAGCCTTCCCCCATTCCAAAACTTCCTCCATTTCTAATCCTCTCCCACCCAAAATCATGACAAATCAGATAAACACTGATCTCCAATCAGGCAAGAATTAGGGCTGCTCCAATTTAATAATCACTTTATTTATTGTGTTCATTACTTCTGTCATCAAAGGCACTTTACTTGAATTTAATGCTCACCTCTCTGGAAAAAACCTGGGAGTTCTGACAAGTGCTTTAATATTCCAATAGATTACAAATATTTTGGAAAAGAATGCTTTCCACAGGCTAAGGCAGAAAGGCAGAACCAAACCAGAGCCCAGCAAAGCAGGTCCTGCTCAGAACCAGCGACTTTATCACGGAATGATGGAGTGGTTTGGGCTGGAAGGATCATCCAGTGGTGAGGGAAGGTGCCTTTGGAGGGGTTAATAAGAACGAGGAACGTTTAGGAGAAGGAACCCCAGAGCATGGAGTCATTTGTCTTTGCTAAATGTCAAGAGGCAGCAGCTGAAAAGCAGAGCCAGGCTGTGGAGGGAGCCAGAGCTGCGTGTGGTTATCCCCGAGCATCCAAAATATTGCCATGAAGCAGCCCCAGCTGAGGCTGATCACAGCCAGTGTGGGGCAGACAGCACCACCCTGCAAACCCACAGCCCTCAGAGTCCCCAAATCCCTCAGCGTGTTCTGCACACTCCGGGGCTGGAGTTGGTGACAGAGAGCGACTTGCACCCAAAAACAGCCTTGGGGGAAATGCTGGGATCCAGCTCAGCTCCTGCCCTTCCCCTTTTCCCTCGGTGGGATGAATCCCTGGAATCACATCCTGCCATGGGTCCCTGCAGAGCCATGCCAGGCTGTGCCCCCTCCCAGGGAAGGGGGGACTCTCCAGGCCCAGCACCCCCTCCCCGGCAATCAGAGATGCAAATGCACTTAGCAAAGTGCTCCTGCAGATGTTCTTAATTAAAGCAGCCCACCCTGAGCCCACACGGAGCAATCACCCCCCAAAACGCCTTCCTGCTCTCAGATGTTCCCAATCGCTGCTGCAGGATCCTGCAGGAATATTATTTTTGTAGGAGTAAACCATTTGCTAAATAAGCCACCTGTTAAATAAACACTCCCACTCTCCAAATATTGTTATTTTGTTTTCCAGCCTATGCACAATCTGGATTTATTTTAGATGAAAAAAGATAATCACGAAAGCAAAAAAAACCCCAAAAAACAGTATTTTGACTATTTGCAACTATCCATCTTGTGAGCACATCTGCTCCTTTGCAAGCTGGCAGAGCTCTTGCACTCAGAGAGATTCACAGCTCCTCATTCAGCCGGGAGCTAATGAATTTCCATCAGCAGGCCTCGGCACTCTTCCCTTCTTTGTCACTTCTTCAAGCCTGAATCGCTCCTACTCCCCAACTTCCCTTTTCTGAGCTGCTTCTTCCCACAGGGACAAATCCCGATCCAAGATCGCGTTAGCAGAGCTGTCACAGGAGTGAGAACAGAGTTTGCCTCCAGTTCAGTTACAAAATCACATTTTCTGAGCTTTAAAAGCCGAGTTCAGCCTTATCCCACCTCAAGCCTTCCTGTGCCCGGGGAAGCCACAGCCCTGGGAACAGCAGGATGGCTCTGCAGGATGGGCGTGCTCAGGAAAAGTGGGGTGGGGTGGGGTGGGATGGGATTGATGGGATGGGATTGATGGGATGGGATTGATGGGATGGGATGGGATGGGATGGGATGGGATTGATGGGATGGGATAATGGGATGGAATGGGATGGGATTGATGGGATGGGATGGGATGGGATGGGATGGAATGGGATGGAATGGGATGGAATGGAATGGAATGGGATGGAATGGAATGGAATGGGATGGAATGGAATGGGATGGAATGGAATGGGATGGAATGGGATGGGATGGAATGGAATGAGATGGAATGGAATGGAATGGAATAGAATAGAATGGGATGGGATGGAATGGGATGGAATAGAATGGAATGAGATGGAATATTTCCCTGGAAGGGATCTCCAACAGTTGAGCCCCAGCTGCAGGATTTAAACACCAGCACTGCCATCAGAGCTCCCACCCAGCCCCTTCTCCCTTGCAATGAAGGAGACACATCACATGGAATCCTGGAATTGTTCAGGCTGGAAAAGCCCTCTGGGATTCCCAAACCCAACCATTCCAAGGGCACCACGTCCCACATCCACAGGGCTGTTAAATCCTGCCAGGGATGGGGACTGCCCTGGGCAGCTGGGCCAATGCCTGACCACCTTTTCCATGAAAATGTTCCCAGGATCCAACCTAAACCTCGCCTGGCACAGCTTCAGTGCCCTCCTCCCACCCTGTTCCTGATCCCTGGGAGCAGAGGCCGATTCCCAGCGGCCCCACAGGAACCCTCAGAGCTGTGTGCACACCTGGGCCAGGGCTTCCAGATGGTTCCAGAGGTTCCCAACCTCACCGTGAAGCTGCTTGTCACAGAGGGCTGGGCCCAGAGAGAGGGGACAGTCCATGGGACAGCCCTGGGGACATCCTGGGACATCCTGGGGACATCCTGGGGACATCCTGGGACATCCTGGGACATCCTGGGGACATCCCGGGGACAGTCCATGGGACAGCCCTGGGGACATCCTGGGGACATCCCTGGGGACATCCTGGAGACATCCTGGGACATCCTGGGACATCCTGGGACATCCTGGGGACATCCTGGGGACATCCTGGGGACATCCCTGGGACAGTCCATGGGACATCCCTGGGGACATCCTGGGGACATCCTGGGACATCCTGGGGACATCCTGGGGACATCCTGGGGACATCCTGGGGACAGCCCTGGGGACATCCCTGGGGACATCCTGGGGACATCCTGGGGACATCCTGGGGACATCCCGGGGACATCCCTGGGACAGTCCATGGGACATCCCTGGGGACATCCTGGGGACATCCTGGGGACATCCTGGGACATCCTG
>NC_031777.1:30589808-30592496 GCF_001522545.3 Parus major | reverse complement strand
CCCAAATAAGCTCCAGTGGCATCGCTTGGGAAGGGAATATTTCCCGAATGAGCTGCCCTGGTGGAGCCAGAGCTGTGTGACACAACCCTGCCCTGTCCAGGGATTTCAGGGCTGTTTTCCAGGGATTTCAGGGCTGTTTTCCAGGCATTTCTGAGCTGTTTTCCAGGCATTTTTGAGCAGCTCATTAATCAAGACCAGTTTCCCAGCCCAGCCCCAGCACACTCGGGTCCCTCTCCCTGCCCTCCCTGCTGGGAATGCACTGCCCAGGAAATTCAAGTGTTACACAGGAATTAGAGTCCGTTCCTCTAATCCTCCATCCCACTCCTGTTTTATAAAAGGGAACTTCCTTTAAGTTGCTGCTGCAGAATTTTCACCTCTCCTGCAGAATTTGAGGGCAGCAGGGATGAACAGCACAGCCAGAGTTCCTGGGTGCTGTCACAAGTCACCTTGATGTTCTGTGTGTGTAAGGCTGAAAACTGCATAATTAATGATCCCTAATTAGCAATACCCTCAGAGCAGTCAGCTCCTGGCTCCTCAGCAAGACGTGCTGCCCCTGCTCAGCCCAGAGATAAGGGTGAGCCCTAAAACCTCTTCTGTCTCGGCAAATCTAACAGAGATGAGTGTAAAGAGAAGATAAAAACATGTATAAATCACTGTGAGGAGGTTTAGTGCCTGCCCAAAGGAGAAGGTTGCTCTAGGACAGTGGGCAGGAGGAAAACACAGGCTGTAATGTGGCATTCACAGTTTGCCCAGTTAAAATGAACAGACCTTTCCTGGGTCCACGAAAGTCACTGAATTGAGGTGGAAAGGGGAAAGGAGGCAGCTCTGTCCCTGGTGACACGAAGCTGTGAATCCTCAGCCCCCAGAGGTTCTGGGCTGCAGGGGAGCTCAGGGACCCCAGGTCTGGGGCAGGTCCTTGGGCATCGCTCCTGGCCCTCCCCAGTGCTCCAGAGGGGCTCTGCAGAATTCCAGGGAATCTGAGACACCCTCACCTCCCCCGGGCTTCATCCTCACCCCACAGCCCTGGCCTGGCAGCAGGAACCCAGGCTGGGAGAAAGGCACAGGCTCTAAAGAGTTCTGGGAGCTTTGACATCCCTGACTCGGGCACGGGAGTGCCCCAGGCTGGAAAATGCCTTCTTCCTCCTCCTCCTCCTCCTCCTCCTCCTCCTCCTCCTCCTCACCAGAGCACAGCTTGGAGGCATCAGAGGTCCTGGAATGGCTGGAATGATCCCAGCCCAGCCCCTGGAGCCCATCCCCACCCCTGAACACAGCCCTCCCTCTCCTCGGGCAGCTCCCAACAGCGAGCCCCGTGCTGCCGAGCCCCGCTCCTGCTCTTTTCCCCTCATTCCCAGCTGATGGGTTTATTTTACACCGACTTCTTCCCCTAATATTCATCCACAATCATCAGCAAAATACCTTCATAGCTGTGGGCGCCTGTGGTGACATGAGAGCTGCGGGAGGCTCCCGCACGTCCGACCCAACATCCACTTCAGGAAAATGAGAATGAGCTCCAGCTCCTCTCTGCAAACAGATTCTGAGGTGCAGTGGGATGGGAAGGTGATGTGAGTGATACTGGAATAATCCAAGGGGCTGAGGGTGCTTTTCTGGGGCTCTGTTGGCGCTGGGATGATGGGAATGGCAAAAGGAATTCAGGATCTCAGTCCTGCTGCCCAAATAAGCTCCAGTGGCATCGCTTGGGAAGGGAATATTTCCCGAATGAGCTGCCCTGGTGGAGCCAGAGCTGTGTGACACAACCCTGCCCTCAGTGAGAGATGTGGGGAAGGACAAAATGTGTGATGTGGAATCATCCCGGACTGGTTTGGGTTGGGAGGGACCTCAAATCCCCCCCATTCCCCCCCCAGCCATGGCAGGGACAGCTCCCACTGTCCCAGGCTGCTCCAAACCCATCCAGCCTGGCCTTGGGCACTGCCAGGGATCCAGGGACAGCCCCAGCTGCTCTGGGAATTCCATCCCAGGGTCTCCCACCCTGGCAGGGAAGGATTTCTCCCCAGATCCCCCTGAATCCTGCAGTGGGGGCAGGGATGCTGCAGTGCCCCCCAGTTCACAGCCAGCTGTCCCCCGGAGCCTGCAGCTGTCACCTCTCCCCTGTCCTGGCACACTTCGTGTTCTCCCCTCCTGTTTTCCTGGGAAATCCCGCAGGTCCTGCTGGCCCTTGCAGGAGTTTGAGCCTTTTTGGGCCAGCAGGGTGTGCAGAGCCTGGCTCCCGGCTCCTCATTCCGCAGCATCCCTGCTCTGGGGCTCAGAGCATCCTCCTCTCCTCGGGCAGCTCCGAGCCCTGAGCACCCAGCTCAGCATCGGGCACAGCACTGGCAGCTGAACCGTGCACAGATCAGAGCCAAAAACAGCCCAGGAAAACAAAAATACCGGCAGACAAGTAATGCAAGTGTGTTCTTGAGGTGATTTATTAGGAATTATGAGGCAGCTCTGGCTTTGTGCTGAGCTGTGAAGGGTGAAATTGGAATAAACACAATAATCTGGCTGTGTTAATGACTTGCTCTAAAGCCCCAGACATTTCCCTGGCACCGAGGGAGGTAAAGGAGAGGTTTGGGGTGAAATCTTTATCTAAGCAGGAGATGCAGAGGGTGGGGACAGGGACCTGTCCAGGACAGCTCGGGGACGGGGAAATCAGGAAAAGGCTTTTCTGGGCAGCCAGGGGAATGCCAGGAT
>NC_031777.1:30586793-30589287 GCF_001522545.3 Parus major | reverse complement strand
AGGCTGGGAATGCAGGATCAGTCAGGCTGGGAATGCAGGATCAGTCAGGCTGGGAATGCCAGGATCAGTGAGGCTGGGAATGCCAGGATTGGTGAGGCTGGGAATGCCAGGATCAGTGAGGCTGGGAATGCAGTTTTTAGGATGCAGTGGGTGTTTTTAGGATCAGTCAGGCTGGGAATGCAGGATGAGTGAGGCTGGGAATGCAGGATCAGTCAGGCTGGGAATCCCAGGATCAGTGAGGCTGGGAATGCCAGGATTGGTGAGGCTGGGAATGCAGTTTTTAGGATGCAGTGGGTGTTTTTGGGATGCAGTGGGTGTTTTTGGGATGCCCTGGGATTCAGTGGGTGTTTTTGGGGTGCAGTGGGTGTTTTTGGGGTGCAGTGGGTGTTTTTGGCGATGCAGTGGGTGTTTTTGGGATGCAGCAGGGTGTTTTTGGGATGCCCTGGGATTCTGTGGGTGTTTTTGGGGTGCAGTGGGTGTTTTTAGGATGCAGTGGGTGTTTTTAGGATGCAGTGTGTGTTTTTGGGATGCAGTGGGTGTTTTTGGGATGCCCTGGGATGCAGTGTGTGTTTTTGGGATGCCCTGGGTGTTTTTGGGATGCCCTGGGTGCAGAGCCCCCCCTGCCAGCCCAGCAGCCCCAGAGGTGCCCCAGCAGCCCTGGGCAGGCTCCAGGATCCCCTCTGTGCCCTGGGCTCCCCCAGGCAGAGCCAGCATTCCCGGGAGCTGCCCGGCTGTGCCTCTGGAGCCCGGCAGGATCCCGGGGATCTCCCCATCCCGGGAACGCAGCACAGCCCGGGAGAGTCCCAGAGGATGGCTCTGAGTAAATAACAATTTAAACTGGGTTTGTTGGTTGAAAGCAGCTCAAAAGAAGGGGCAGGAGCGTTCCCTGTGGGACAGCTGCAGTGTGAGCCCAGGGCTCTGCTGTGATCCAAGGAATCACAGGATCAGCAATTCCAGCCATCCCCTCACGCCGCCTTGCCAAAGCTAAATCAGGTTTTACATAAGGCTGATGAATGAAAACCGATATTTCCCATTCATTTCCATCTCCTTTGGCAAAATCCCAGCGTTCTCCTCCTCCGGAGTGAGCAATGAGGTGAGGCCAGCCCCAAAACCTGCCGGCTTTGCCACGAGAAGCAGCCGCCCACAACCCCCAAAGGCTCTGATTAAAATCAGCACAAAAGCAGAGGGGTTCAGACCCCGCTGCTTTAAACAAAGCAAACCCTGCTGGCTTCGTGGGGCAGAGAGGGAGGGCTGGCCCTGGTGTTGACTCCTGGATTTCCATTTGCATTCGTGGCAAATATTGGCCTTCCCTTCTCGTTCCCTGCAGAAAGGGGGGCAGAGCCATGAAATGAAATGTGGGGAAGAATCAAAGCAGCAGATGGAGGGGTTTGACTGTGGAAAGACCCAGAACAACTCCAGAGTGTGAGAATGATCCTGTGATCCCAGCAAAGCAAGGACACGTGGAATGCTCAGCCCCAAATATAAAAAAACTGCAGATTTCTGCATCCTCTAAAGTACATCCCACACATGCACCTTAACTGTAAAAAAAACCACGTTTTTATAGAATTTCCCAAACCTCAGCTTGGTTAAATCAGTTTATTCTGATTCTATTAATGATGGGGCTGAAGAAAACCCAGGCAGGAGAGCTGACCCTTAATGAGCCCCGAGCTGAGGGGTGATCCAGAGCCACCACCGATCCCAGCCCTATCCCAGGCACACCAACAGCTCCAGGGAGAGACACAGCCAAGGCCCAGCCCTGTGCCAGCAGGGGCAGCTTCCTCACAGACCAATTCCTGCCTGAATTCATAACAAATCCAGGAATAATCATAAAATCATGGAGTGCTTTGGGTTGGGAGGGACCTTAAAGCCCATCCCGTTCCTCTTCCCTACTCCTCCCACTGTCCCAGGCTGCTCCAAACCCATCCAGCCTGGCCTTGGGCACTGCCAGGGATCCAGGGGCTGCTCTGGATAATCAGCCTGGATCTGTAAAATGTGCAATCCTCACAATTCCAGAGCCACAACTGCATCACACTCCAGGCGATGTCCACCACCCACCCCTGCCAAAATCCCTCTTCCAGCCCAGTCCAGAGGCTGTTTGGAAAGATCAGAGCCTGTATTTGTTTCCTGGCTTTGTTTACAGCTGACAGCAGCACAAGCCAAGCGAATCCAAGGAAATCAAATCCCTGGCAGTGCCCTGGTCACCCCTGCACTGCTGCAGAAATCTATTCCCATGGCCAGGGCCACTCCAACTGCATCAAATTCCACTTAAACTCCATCAGCCAGCGGCAGCCGTGCAGAAACACATTCCCAAAGCTCCTGGAGCTCCTGCCTGGGCTCCTGAGGCACCTGGGACTGGGAATTCCTCATCCACCCAAGGCAAGGCTGGCAGCTCGTTCCACGTGTGGCCATCCCTCTGCCAGCCCAACAATGCAGAGCACAGGGCTCGCTCCCAGGGAGGGCTTCATCCTCATTCCCAGGGAGATCTTCATCCTCA
>NC_031777.1:30584327-30586216 GCF_001522545.3 Parus major | reverse complement strand
CTCCTTGGGGGGAGCCTGGGGGTGCAGGACCCCGGAGCTGCCTCTCCCTGAGGGACCCCCAGAGAGGACAAAGCCATTGAAGCCAGGAAATGCACAAACAACGGGAGATGTTGAGTCCCTTTTCCCTCCATCCCCTCCGTTTCTGTCCAGGATTGTATTTTATTCCCAAATCAGGTTGCAGATTGTACATTGTGTTACGATTAGCAAAGGATAATTATATATATATATATATAAATATATATTTTACTCTTTTTTATTCATTTCTAAATAAATCCCCTCGGGATGCCAGGACATGGTGAGGATTTCTGGTTTTCAAAAGTGGTTTACAGTAACTCAATGGATGCCTTATTCCTGAGGATGGCAGGAGGTTCTGCAGAGCAGGGAGCCCCTGCTGCCAGCTCCCTGCAGGAATCCCTGAGGCAGGAGGTGTTTCTGTGGAAATCCTGCAGGAGCAGAGAGAGGAGATGGGGTCTGAGGGGCGCCTGGAGCTGCCAGCCTTGGGCTGCCTCTGCCAGCTCCGAGCCCCCAGGAGGGGGCTGCTGCCTCTGGGGGTCTCCAGCCAAGGCAGCAGCACACAGAGCGGCTGTGCCCATATCCCACACATCTGCAATCCCACAAAAACCCTCCTGGAAACACACAGAGATTTCCCCCGAGCCGCTGCCTGACTCCCCTGTCCCCTCACTGCTGTACAACGGGCAGGGAGGAAAATCCCTTTTTCCTTAGGTTAAGAGCAGAATTCTCCCAGCATTAAACCACGGGGACATTTCCTTTTCCCTGCTTCTTTGATTGGTTTGGCAGAGTCCCGAGTTCATTCCAGGTCTCACTGCAGCCTGTAGGGATGAGTGAATTTATCGCTGCATCTGCGCTCCAGACTCGACCCCAAAACCTCCCGGAGCGAGGGGGGCTCCCCCCACAGAGCCTCCCGTGATCCTGAGCTGTTCCCACACCTCTGCTGCCCCTCAGGCCTTGTCCTGACGCTCGGGGCTCCCAGCACCACTGCAGGGCTCCCTCTGTTCTGTGTGGCAGCCCTTCCATGGGTGTGGAATTCCGTGGGAACCAGGGCAGCCGTGGGATGTCCCACCCCGGGGTCCAATCCCAGCCCCCCTGCCCTGGCACCAGGAATGTCCCAGGAGGGGTTTCCTGGCAGCTGAGCCCCGGGAAGAGCCACCAGAGCCGCGCTCACCCCTGCCCCAAAGTCCCTTCTTCTCACCCCAAAAATCTTCTGACCCTGAAAATCTTCTGACCCCAACAATGGGCTGACCCCGAAATGGGCTGACCCTGAAATGGACTGACCCCAAATTGGGCTGACCCCGAAATGGGCTGACCCCAAAATGGGCTGACCCTGAAATGGACTGACCCCGAATTGGGCTGACCCTGAAATGGACTGACCCCAAATTGGGTTGACCTCAAAAATGGGCTGAGCCCAACCATGGACTGACCCCGAAATGGGCTGACCCCAAAATGGACTGACTCAAACAATGGGCTGACCCCGAAATGGGCTGACCCTGAAATGGGCTGACCCCAATCATGGGCTGACCCCAATCATGGGCTGACCCCAAATGGGCTGACCCCAAATGGGCTGACGCCAAATTGGGCTGACCCCAAATGGGCTGACGCCAAATTGGGCTGACCCCAAATGGGCTGACGCCAAATTGGGCTGACCCAAATCATGGGCTGACCCCAGCCATGGGCTGACCCCAGCCATGGGCTGACCCCAAATGGGGCTGACCCCAAATGGGCTGACCCCAGCCATGGGCTGACCCCAAATGGGCTGGGGCCAAGGCACAGTGCCCGGCGCGGGCGCAGCCCTGAGCTGTTCCCGCAGCCCTTGGAGCATCCCTTGGATCATCCCTTGGATCATCCCTTGGATCATCCCTTGGATCATCCCT
>NC_031777.1:30582929-30584037 GCF_001522545.3 Parus major | reverse complement strand
CAGCCCTGGGAGCAGCCGTGTGTCTCTCTTCGATGTGCTCGTGTGTGGGGTAGGGAAGGTGGCCCTGTCGTGCGTTGTTCGTGAGCTGTTCTTCCCCACAGAGGTGTCCCATGTAAAATACGTCAGTGCAAAGTGTATATTTTATGTGAGAGGAAAATACATTTTAATAAAGGTAAAGCTTTGTTTAGCTGTAAAAAATGGCAACTGTTCAAGTGTACAGTAACTTCTTACTAATGTATGAAAATCTGTGATATTTTTGATTTGATTGTATTTGTATTGCCCAAATAAAACATTTTGGCTGTATTGTTCCTAACTCTTACCTCTCCTTTTTATGGGGGAAGTGCATCCATTTCACAATAATTGACTTTATTCAGGGAAAGAGAAAGAGGAGCGACCAAATTTTCTGTAGTGAATTCCCAGCTGCCCTGAGTGAACATCCCTCGTGTGCTGAGGTCCTGCAGTGAATTCCTGATGGATTTTCCTGGGCGTTGCTGTTTATTGGGAAGGAAGGGAGGATTCCCCAGCCCAGGCAGAGCTTGGGGCGAGGGGATCCCTGCAGGGGCTGAGCTGTGGCATTTCAGCCTCAGGACAAAAGGGAGAGAATTCCCCCCGCTGGAGGGGAGGGATGGGGGATGTTGGGCAGGAATTGCTCCCTGGGAGGGTGGGAAGGGCTGGGATGGAATTCCCAGAGCTGTCCCTGGATCCCGGCAGTGCCCAAGGTTGGGCACTGGGGCTGGAGCAGCCGGGACAGCGGGAGGCGGCACCGGGAGGGATTTGAGGTCGCTCCCGGGAGGAAGGAGCCGCTGTCCAGAGGACACGGAGCCGATGGAATATCGGGATGTGCCCCGAAGCCGGCACACAAACTCCTGGGAAAGCATCCAGCGCATCCGGCAGTTTCCACGGCAACCGCGCCGAGCCAGAGCTCCCGCTCGGAACGATTCGGTCAGGAGAGCAAGGATGGGATAAAACAGCGCCTGGAAAGGCACTTCCATCTCCACGGGGCCTGGAAACACCTCGGCAACATCTGCACCGCCCCCAACGCTTCACCTGGGGGAGGGAGCCGGGATCGGGAATATCCCGGGAATATCCCGGGAATAACCCAGGAATA
>NC_031777.1:30578471-30581825 GCF_001522545.3 Parus major | reverse complement strand
CTGTGGGGTCTGTGGGGTCACGTCCAGCAGTCAGGGGTTGGTGTCACCCCCGCTTTAGGGAGCCCTGGCCTCTGCTGACCTGCCCTGAATTCCCACTGCAATTCCCACTGGAGGAGCAAGAGCCCAATCCAGCCAGTTCCAAAAGGAGAGACTGGAACATCTCTTGAGGTGAGAAAGGAACAAACTGAGGGCAGGGACAGGTTCTGGGCACGGCAGGGACCCCTGAAGGGCTGAGCTGCTGATGGCACCTCTGAGCTGTAACCCTGAAAATCTGCCAGCCCCAAAATTCTGCTGAACCAAAAATCTGCTGAGCCCAAAAATCTGCTGAGCCCAAAATTCTGCCAGCCCCAAAAATCTGCTGAACCCAAAAATCTGCTGAACCAAAATTCTGCTGAACCAAAAATCTGCTGAACCAAAAATCTGCCAGCCCCAAAATTCTGCCAGCCCCAAAAATCTGCTGAACCCAAAATTCTGCTGAACCTAAAAATCTGCTGAGCCCAAAAATCTGCCATCCCCAAAAATCTGCCATCCCCAAAAATCTGCCATCCCCAAAATTCTGCTGAGCCCCAAAAATCTGCTGAACCAAAAATCTGCTGAACCAAAAATCTGCTGAACCAAAAATCTGCTGAGCCCAAAGATCTGCTGGTCCTGAGCATCTGCCGACCCCGTGGGCAGGGTCAGCCCCAGGGGCACAGGGTGAGCAGCTCAGCTCCCCCAGGACAAAGCAGCTGGAACTGGGGCTGTGTGAGCTCCCTGCCAGCCCCAGGAATTCCCAGAATCCCCACCCTGGAACATTCCCAGTCACAGCACTGCAGCATTCCCAGGGAATTCCCATTTTCTGTCTCCAGGTTCACAGTGGAACCCAAAACACGCAGCCCCAGGCAAAGCCAAGACCATTTCTGTAAAACAGCCGCTCTGTGATTGTGGGATTCTCTGATCCCTGTCCACACCAGGCTCATCCCAGGGATGCTCCAGACCCCAGGGGGCGATGCCCTCCTTGAGACCTTTGATTTTCCCAGAGTGGAGCCCCAATTCCCTCCCCACGGAGCCTCCTCCACGCCGGGGAGGGGAAGCCGAGGGAATTTGAACCAGGGGGTTTCTGTTCTGCTCCACCCCAGCTCTACAGCTCCAATAAACCCTACAGAGAGCACCAGGCTGCTTCCTTTGATGGATGGCACCTGCCCACTCTCCTGCATTTGAAGGTGCCTGCTGAGTGGGTGCTGAAGGATTTAATTCCTGAGCATGTGGAATAAACCTTGTACTCCAGCCACTGAATTGGGTCAGCCGCGCTGCAGGGCCAAGACAGGGAGCAGAGAAAGGGGAACGTGAACAGTTCTGACTTTGCACAGATAAGCTCAGCACATGGCTCACGCTTTAATTAATACATGGACAGCACAGAACGCTGCCTTAAAGAGAGATTAGAGAATTCCTTGGGATTATTTATTTGCTTATCCATTTTTGTGTCCCACACACATTTAACCATCTCTGTCCCTTACGGGATCCTCAGCTCTGAGTTCATGCACCCCCAGAAAAAGGCACTTTGCACATTAAATCCTGGAGGAGGGCAAAGTGCCCAAGAACACTTTAATCATCACCTTTACCACAGGATCCTCTCTAATAATTGTCCTTACTTTGATTTAAATACTTCCTCAGGGTTAAGCTGAGCTGGAGTTAAATTTCCTGTGTGATTTCTCCCACCAAAGATCTCTGCCAATGGATTTCAAAAAGAGATGGGTGGGGTCTGCTGCTCTGAGGGTCTCCGTGGGGATAAGGAAAATGTGCTTGGAGTGGCTTGGTCTGCAGGGAGTTCAGTGTTAAATATAAATGTAATATTTATATTATTAACATATAAATATTATACACTTTGATATCGATTATATTATAAACAGAATTTTGCTGCAAGTTACTTCTAGGCTTCTTGCATGTGGCAATTCCAGCGAGCACCTGGCCTGGCACCAGCAGCTCTTCCCTTCCAGGGCAGGGAATGGAGCTGGGAAGGGGCTGGAGAATCCCTGAGGGAGCTGGGAAAGCTCAGCCTGGAGCAAAGGAGGCTCAGGGGAATTTCTGGCTCTGCACAAGTCCCTGGCAGGAGGGGACAGCCGGGGGGATTTGGGATCTGCTCCCAGGAACAGGGACAGGAGGAGAGGGAACGGCCCCAGGCTGGGCCAGGGGAGGCTCAGGTGGGATTTTAGGGAAAATTCCTTCCTGGAAAGAGCTGCCCACCCTGGTGGCCTTGGCAGGGCTGGGAATGGTTGGACTCCATGGTCTGAGGGAGCTTTTCCAGCCTGAGGCCCCCTGGTCCTGGCACCTCTGCCTGAACTCAGAGCCCAGCCTGATCCATCACCTTCACCCCATCCCCTCCCCTGGGAGCAGCACCAGCTCCAGCAGGACCCAGCTTCCCCTTGTTCCTGACAAACAGCCCCTCTGGAAAGGCATTTCCTTCTTTTCCCACCTGCAAAAGCCAGCAGGGATTTTACTGGGATATTTGACTTGCTTGAACAAATGCAGCCTTCATTAGTTGTTATTTTCCCTGTGACAGGCACTGGTAAATCCCACACCAGACTTTGGTGGCTGTGTCTAATAAATGTTGCCTCGAGGCCTGGTGCTGTCTTTAATAAGCACAACTCTTGCTGCTTTCCTGCCTTTTCTTCCCAAAAAGAAATCACTGCTGCTGCTGCTGCTGCTGCCTCACGCTCCCCACCCTGCCTTTGTTGGCAGAAAGGATCATTTTCTCCAAGGTTCTGAATGGAGATGGGCTTCTACACTTTAAAAAAAGGGACCAAAACAACACAAAAAACCCCTTTGTCTTTATTTGCTGCCTCTTTCCTTAGGAAAGGAACAGCCAGTGGCATTTGGAGTGCTGGGGGAGCCCAGAACCATCCTATGAACACATGGAAGAAGGAAATGCATCCTCAGGTTGACTGTGACCATCTCCTACCCTCCCTGAAGTTCCCTTTTGCTCTTCCTTACTTTTTATAAAACCTTTTTTGCCAAAACCCCGAAGTTCCAGCCCAAGGTCACCGGGGCAGCTCTTTCTCTGTGATTAAATCAGGGAAAACCTGATTTAATCATTGATGGGGATCCATAAAACAAAGGCACAGGCTGTGGGTGCAGAGTTATTTATGGCACTGGAGAGGTGCTGATTGCAGCCATAAATTCCAGCAGGGTCCCTGGGGGACAGTCAATGCACAGGAGCACCAGGGGGGATGGCTCTGTCACTGCTGTCCCCAGCAGTGCCTGGCCTGAGGCAGCCCGGGATGGTGGATCCTGCAATCCCAGCTGTGCAACCCAAATCCTGCGGGGTCCTGGCAGGAGGGACCCCCAGGACACCTTTCTGTGGCTCCTCTGCCCTCC
>NC_031777.1:30576400-30578101 GCF_001522545.3 Parus major | reverse complement strand
TGTCCTGGGGATGTCCTGTCTTGGGAATGTCCTTGCACTGGGAATATCCCTGCACTGGGAATGTCCCTGTCCTGGGGATGTCCTGTCTTGGGAATATCCCTGCACTGGGAATATCCCTGTCCTGGGAATGTCCCTGCATTGGGAATGTCCCTGTCCTGGGGATGTCCCTGCACTGGGAATGTCCCTGCACTGGGAATGTCCTGTCCTGGGAATGTCCTGTCCTGAGAATGTCCTGTCCTGGGAATGTCCTGTCCTGGGAATGTCCTGTCCTGGGGATGTTCTGCACTGGGGATGTTCTGCACTGGGGATGTTCTGCACTCACTGAGCAGATCCAGGGAATGTCCCTGCACTGGGAATATCCTGTCCTGGGAATATTCCTGTCCTGGGAATATCCCTGTCCTGGGGATGTCCCTGTCCTGGGAATGTCCTGTCCTGGGAATGTCCCTGTCCTGGGAATGTCCCTGCACTGGGAATATCCCTGTCCTGGGAATGTCCTGCTCTCACTGAACAGATCCAGCTGACACTGGGACAGTCCCAGGGATGCTCTCCTGCAGCTCCTCAGTCCTGCATTGATCACAGACTGCAGGGACAGGAGCAGCTCTGCTGGGCTGGACCATGGCTGGGATTTCCTCTTTAAACCCTCAGGCCCATTCCCCCTCCTCGTTTTCCCAGTAAATCCCATTTATTCCCACTGCTCCTTCACGAGCAGGAGCTGATTTACCCACCCTGATGGATCCACTCCAAGGATCAGCCAAATAAAACCACAGGATTTCAGCTTGCACTGACTCTCCCCAGGAAACACCTCCCACATTTAAAAATTCCCATTTTCCGCCTGGTTCCTCACTTTGGAGCATCCTTTCAGAGCATCTCTAGGTGCTCTTCCCCCCATTATTTTTTTTCTTCCCTCTTTAATCAATACATTTTGCTTTGGCAGTCGGAAATTCCTATTTTTATCTGTCCAACCCAGCCTTGCTGAGACGTGCTGGGCTGGGAGTGGAAGTGATAAACCCACAGAAACCCAGAGATAACGGCCAAATTTCCCTTCTGTATTTTTATTCTTCTCCTTCTGCCAAGTTTGAAATGCAAATTGCAGGGACCTGTGGTGTAGTGCTTAAAGCTAAACAAATGCAGCTTTGAGTCCAAAATCTTACAAAGAGCCAGGAGAGGCTCCGAGGATTCCCAGGCTCGGGCTGGAGCTCGGAAATGCCACGGAAAGCACATTTCATGTGGAATGTGATGTGTCAGGACAATCCAGGCAGTGAATTCATTCCCAGGCTGGCTCAGTGACATTTCTCTCAGGTGCCCAGTTGTTCACTGGCACTTCCTGCCCCTCATTATTGTCCCTGCTCAGCCCTAATAAAATTCCTGCTGCTTTTGATATCCTGCATCTCATTTTGTGCCAGGCACCAGGCTGGGAATTCCCATCAGTGCTGGTTTTCCCGAGGTTCCAGAAGCCAAAGGGTTACAGGGGAATGGGAGCCCTCCCCTCACTCTCCCACCCTCATCCTCTGCCCTGGGAGCGGGGACAGGAACCTCGGGGACGCTTCTCCTGCCAAAACCTGGGAGACCTGGCTTCAGAGGAGCCCCTGGAGCTGCTTTATCCTTGCTGAGGGATTCACTGACCTGGGCACTGCTGAGACATCTCCAGTGCTGGGGGAGAGTTGGGATCTTCAGGACAAAACTGACCCCGAGGGGCTGGAG
>NC_031777.1:30574874-30576008 GCF_001522545.3 Parus major | reverse complement strand
CCCATCCCTGGAGGTGCCCAGGGAGGGTTGGATCCCCATCCCTGGAGGTGCCCAGGGAATTCCTGGAGGTGACACTGGGTGCTCTGGGTGGGCACCGGGCACAGCTGGAGCTGCTGATCCTGGAAGGATTTTCCAGCCCAGCTGGTTCAGTGGCTCTGGGATTGTGTCCAGGACAGACAAGGACAGGGGTGCAGCCTCTCCCCATGGATCCTTTTCCCTGCTGCTTCCAATGGCAGCCCTGGAACCAAAATCCCCCTCTGGCTTCTAATCCCAGATTCTGTTTCAGAGCTGGGATGACACAAAGGTCAGCAGCCACAGCTCTTATTTCCAGCTGCCTTCTGTGTTCCTTTGCAGATGGAAGAGTTCAACCTTTAAGCTTCCCTCACACCTCTATGGTTCCATCTCCTTTTCTAAGGATTGTTCAATAATAACAAATCCGATTTCTCCTCGGCAGCCGGCGACGTTCTGCTTCTTAGAAATACTTAAGAAGAAAGGAATCATAAAATATTGAACATATCACACAAGAGCTGCATGTAGGACTCCAGTCACTCTCAAATAGACTTATTTTTTTTTCTCCTGAACAGAAACTCATAGTAAGGAACAAGAACATAAAAGGAGCAATAACAGATAACACGGAGCTGAAAAATTGTTTCTCTGACTATTAGAGGAATGTACTTATGATAAATGATCCTTCCCTGGTACTGTCTGCCCCAGAAAAACCGACCAAGGGCTGTTGAGTTAAAGCTCAGCATTTTCCTCCCCAGCCTTTGGAGAGAAGCAGAGCTGGTGGGGACGGGCAGGGGCTCTGCCGGTGCCTCCTGGGATGGGATTGTCCAGGGAAAAGCTGGGAATGCAGCAGTGGACACAGGATGGGTGAGAGGGGGGGACAGGACAGTGACACATCTGCTGGCAGAGCAGTGACAGCACAGGGACACCCTGCACCCCCAAAAGCCAGGAGTGGAACAACGTGGAAGCACAGAATTGTTTGGGTTGGAAAATCCCTCCAGGATCGCTGAGTCCGACCATTCCCAGCCCTGCCAAGGCCACCCTGCCCCGAGTCCCCAGATGCCACATCCACAGGGTTTGAAACCCCTCCAGGGATGGGGATCCAACCCTCCCTGGGCACCTCCAGGG
>NC_031777.1:30567008-30574497 GCF_001522545.3 Parus major | reverse complement strand
ATTCTCCAGCCCCTTCCCAGCTCCCTCAGGGATTCTCCAGCCCTTTCCCAGCCCCGTTCCCTGCCCTGGACTCTCTCCAGCCCCTCCACATCTCTTGTGCTGAGGGTCCCAAAAGTGCTCCAGTTAAATCCCATCAACACCTCCTGGAGCAGCCCCAGTTGGGATTTTCCCAATCCCAGGGCACAGAGCAGGAGCAGCAGCACAGAGGTCACCGGGAGGTGGAAATTCTCCAGCAGCAACGTGAGCCCAGGAGGAAAAAAATGTATAAAACTGCAGGTGAAGAAGAAATAGTGCTAAAAAGATCATCCAACCCTTCCTCCTTTCCTTCTCTTACTCCATAAATCATTTTGTTTATGTAAGGCAGAACAATAAAGCAGGCCAGATCTAGAAAACATTTTTTCCTGTCAATGAGCAGAATGATTGATGCTGTGCAAAACCAGTATCTAAGTAGGAAAAAAAGCTTTCAGGGATGATTTACTGAAAACCACAGAACAATTGGGTTTGGATGCTGAAAAATAGCAACTCCTGAGACTAAATTAATTAATGAAATATTTGGGAATGGCCTTGAAGAGTTAGAGCTAAACAGAAGGGGGGGAAATGGAGTCAGATTGTCTTCAGTGCCCACCCACTCCCCACATTATAAAGGAAATTATTTCAGAACAACAATGTAGCCCAAATATCTGCAGCCAGAAGAGGAGCCTTGAGCAGTGGAGCCCCATCAGGTGCTGTGTGACAGGGAGTGAGCTGGCTCTGCAGTGACAATTCCAGGCTCATGGAAACAGCATTTCCTCAGCCCACTGTCCCTGCTGCCCCAGCTCCGAGCTGCTCAAGGCCTTCCATGTCCTCTGAGCAGGGATTTTTCTTTCCTCTGCAGCTGCAATTTTCACATTCACTCTCCTGATGTCGCTGAGAATGAAGCTTGAAATACAGAGATTTCTTCAAGGCAGGATTTATGGGAGTTTAACTAAGACCTGAAGAATAATATCTACAGTTTGAAATGATTTTTAACTTCAATATTTTGTCTGGGGAAGACAAAAGAAGAGCATGAAACACTTGCCAGAGAACCATTCTCATGGAGAAGTGCCACCCCAGGCAGAAATCTCTGAATTCCTGTTTCACTGCCCCAAATACCCAGGCAGCTGTGTGGAAAATCCATCCGTGGCTGGAGCTGCTGGAATGGAACTGACACCCATCCACTGGGCAGGGAAATAAACCCTGGAATGGAGGGGATGTAGATGATGTGCATTTTAATGGGAAAATACAGATAAAATCAAGCAGCAGGAATACAGTGGGGGTAAAGAGAATTAATGGACATTCTGAGACATGTCCAAAGCAGAGGCTTCAGTTTAGAAAGTGGATTTAGGGCTGGTTGTTTGCTCCAGAGCTGGTTTCACTGGTGAGATGTCAGAATCTCAGAATCCCAGACTGGGTTGGGTTGGGAGGGACTTTAATCCTATTCCCATCCCTTCCATGGCAGGGACACCTTCACCATCCCAGGCTGCTCCAAACCCATCCAGCCTGGCCTTGGGCACTGCCAGGGTCTCTGAGGGACAGCAGGTGACACCATGGGGGGGATTTATCTCCTCCACAACAGGGACATATTCCAATTATTGATGGAAAGTGCCTTCAACACCACTGCTACCAAAAAGTACCAAAATAACAGGCCAGCTCATCCAGACCCCATGGAATGATGTTCCCAGGCTGGTTTGGCTTGGGAGGGCCCTGCCATGGCAGGGACACCTCTCACTGTGTCCATCCTGGGACACTGCAGGGACCCAGGGACAGCCACAGCTGCTGTGGAAGATTCCTCTGGAGGAAGCTCAGGTCGGTTGGGAGTGTCTGAGAAGTCGAGACATCCATTGATCTCCTCAGTAAATGAATCAGATCTGTGGAGTACAAATTGATCTAAATATTGGAATTTTCCTATGTAAATGTCAGGACTCTACAAGCAGCAATTAATGAAAGACAAGATGAGCACTGGGGGGCTGTAAAGGCATCTTGGGGAAATAAATGGGAATATCAGGCTGCCCTGCTGGGAGCTCACAGCCTCTGCTTGGCTCTGGGGAGATGTTCATGAGTCCCTGGAACATCAGGAGCTGCTGGGGAAGCACGAGGAGCTGAGGAGCTGAGGGAAAAGAGAGGGGAAATGGGAAAAAAAAGAAAGAACAGGCCAAAAGAAAGAGAGTAATTGTGAGCAAGAATATTCCCATCGGAAATGGAACACGAAGAACTGCACAGAACAAGGTTTTTGTTCTGAACATACTCAGATGAAACCTAAAATTACTCAAATCTTTACATTTTTATCAATGGCCTTAATACACTTTGCCATTTAATTGCATAAACCATCCTTTACAAGAGTATCTGTACCTTTTAAAATAAACTGTGCTTTTAATTTAAAAAACCCCTTCAACATCCCATGAAAAGCTACAGATGGAGTTTCCATAGAGAGTTTTTGAGTCCTTCTCCCGTTGAACACATCCTCAGCAGAGCCTTGCTGCACCTGCTGCTTTACATCTCTGAATATTCATGGTCCAGCCTGGAGAAGGGCTGGGGGTGTCCCCTGGGCTCAGCCCATCCCTCCCAGCCCCAGCTGCTCCCACTGCTCAGCCACGGGGCTGTGGCCAGCAGGCAGGAATTGTTCCCTGGGATAGAATTCCCAGAGCAGCTGGGGCTGTCCCTGGATCCCTGGCAGTGCCCAAGGCCAGGCTGGATGGGTTTGGAGCAGCCTGGGACAGTGGGAGCTGTCCCTGCCATGGCTGGGCTGGGATGGGTGGGTTTGAGGTCCCTTCCCACCCATTCCAGCCATAACTCTCTGATTTATGAGCTCCACCTCCTTGGCTTTCTCTTGGAAGTCTTCTCTTGAATTTTTTTTTCAGAAAGAGTAAAAGCAGAGCTCAGTGTGACCCTCCAGTGTTTGTAGAGCAGCACCCTGGGGTGCTGGGTTCAGGGACACTGGGCAAGCCCTGTCACGAGTGGTGCCTCTGCTGGGAGGCCACTCTGACACACAAATAAATCTCCACGTGGTCATTTATTACAAATTCTAATGAAAACAGAGATGGGGATTTTTATTTCTGCCTTCTGAGCATATGTAGAATTTTAACACAAGCATTTTATTAAAAATCAGAGTTATGAATCATTCATGGCCAACAAGTGACTCCCACTCATTGGCAGGATGACCTGAGCTTGGCTTTTCACTGACAACAAATAAAGCAGCACTTAATGAACCCAGACAGGTTGTTCTGAAGGCACTGAGGAAGCAAAATCAGGTGGATTTTTAGGTTTCAAAAAAAATGATATATTTTGTCAGCATCTCACTGGGTTTTTTTTCCCTTTTTTGAATAATGAATGGAGTTGTTTTAAGGCAGTGCTAATGCTGGGAGCGCTGGGTGAGGGATTCAATGGCGAGGCTGTCACGGGGCTCTGCTGCTCCACTGACAAGGGTTGTCATGTCCCTGGGACACCTGATGTGCACAGCCCCGGCTGATCAACGGCTGAGAGATGGAATTGTCACTCTCCATTACCTGGCACCAGCAATTACCTGGCTGGGCACTCCCAGAGGGACAGGGAGGGAGCGAGGTGTGGATGCAGCCGAGGGAGGACGGAGCCTGGCACTGAGGGACCAGCTCTGCTGGACTGAGCCTTCTGGGCTGGTTCCTGTGCAGAGGAGAGGGAAAAGAGACCTCACAGGCCAGGCTGGGTGGGGCTGGCAGCACCTGGGCTGTGGAAGGTGTCCCTGTCCCTGCCATGGAACCAGATCAGCTTTAAGGTCCCTTCCAAGCCAAAGCATTCCATGATTCCCTGCTCCGTGGCTACCTCCAGCTTTGATGGGGAGCAGTGCCCACACCTGCAGGCAGGAGTGTTGAGCTGGATCCCTCCCAGGAGCTGATTTAGATGGAAGTTTCCAGCTGTGGGTGGATTTTCCATTCCTTAGGGGCAGCAGTGGCGTTTCCCTGCTCTGTCCCCACAGTGCTGGGCAGCAGCAGGAGCAGCTGAACCCCCCGAGCTCCAGGGATGGCCCTGGATTCCTCTCGTTCTTCTGGGGGCTCTGGGAACAGCTCTGCCATAACCATGGCAACGTGAGGAGTGTGAGCTCCCAATCCCACTGCAGACAAAAGCGGAGCCGTGACACCAGCAGGAATCAGAGTCACACCTTGCCTGGGCCTGCCAGGGAGCCTGGGGGGGCTCTGGGAGGGATCTGGGTCAGACAAAGGGATCTGGGAGGGATCTGGGTCACACAAAGGGATCTGGGTCAGACAAAGGGATCTGGGAGGGATCTGGGTCAGACAAAGGGATCTGGGAGGGATCTGGCTCAGACAAAGCCGTGGTGACCAGATCCCACACTGGGGACAAAACTGCCTCACCTGGGACCCACCAGGATCCCTCCAGACTCATCTGGAACCCTCCAGGATCCCTCCAGACTCACCTGGAACTCTCCAGGATCCCTCCAGACTCACCTGGGACCCACCAGGATCCCTCCAGACTCATCTGGAACCCTCCAGGATCCCTCCTGCCTCACCTGGAACCCTCCAGGATCCCTCCTGCCTCACCTGGGACCCACCAGGATCCCTCCAGACTCACCTGGGACCCACCAGGATCTTTCCTGCCCTCACCTCTGCCTCACCCCCTGTCTGCATCATCCCCTTGCCAGAAGTTTGGATTTGGGATGTGGTCCAGCCTCAGGGCAAAGTGTGATCGATAGATCTCAGCAGGGTTTGGGGGAAAGCTCTGTCAGCCCCACAAACCCTCCTGAGCTGGGGATCCCCAGGGCAGGCTCTGGAGCCACTGGACCTGCTTTGCTTGGGGGTCACACGGGGGGTTGAGCACGATGTGAACTGAAACCACTTTGAACTCCTCGTTACAAGGTTTGCCAGGAGCTTTCTTTTGTGCTAGAAGCGAGAAGAGGTGGGGTTTTAAAAGGGTTCTGCTCCTCGGTGGCCACTCCTGTGTGTGAACAGGACTCGCAGAAGGCTCTGGCTGTTGGAGCCCTGCAGGAGCAGACCCATTCCCCTGCACTGAGCAGAGCTGCAGCAGGACTGCCTGTAAAAACCAGGACATGGAATCAGCCTTGTGTGGGATCCCCAGGTGCTCCAGCAGCCCAGGAACACTCCTGGATCTCGCTGGACATCCAGAGGATCAGGTCACAGGGATGCAGCTCTAGGAGTGACCCAGCAAACCACGGAGGCCCCTCTGCGCTGTTCCCTCCTCAGGGCTGTTCAGCTCCTTCAGCCAAACTCCCCCTCTCTGGCTGCTTGTTGTTTTATTTTGTTAAAACACCATTTGGAGAAGAAGCCAAATATTTCCTGTCAGTGAGATGCAAAAAGCAGAGAGCAGCAGTGAACTCCAGGTGTGAGGAGTCACTTCAGCTCCCAGAGGAGCCAAATTCTGCCCTCAGAGCTTGCTGCAACTCAATGCCTTCAACAAGAACAGGGCTGGGAGTAATAATATTTTAGTTAAAATTAGTGTAAAAACTTGTTGGTGCAGTTTCTTTTGGAAGTGTTCCTTACCCTTTGGATGTACAACTGGCACATTCCCGTGGACTGGGATCCGTGTGAACAGACTGGAGCGCTTGTTTGTGGAGGCAGATTGCCAGAGGAAGAGATGCTTTGGCAAATACATTTCATTTGCAAGAACAAAGTAGGAAATTGTGGTTAAAATCGACTGCTGTGAAGGGGTTAATTATTTCTGTGCCCAAGTTTTGTCGACTTCACACCAAATTTCAAGGAGTAAACTTGAAATTTGCAGGAGGGACTCGATCTGCAAAGCCTTGCACAGGAGGTGGGAAGGAGAAGGTGAGGAAGGTTTGGAAGCAAAGAAAGCTCCCCAGGAAGAGCTGCAGCCCCCAGGGAGGGGCACGCTGGCAGCAGGAGGTGCTCAGAGGCCGGGGGGGATCCTGGAGAGGATGAGCCAGGAATTCCAGGAATTCCTCCTTAGGTGGTGTGAGGAGAGCAGGGCAGGAGCAGCACACAGCAAAGGTTAATCACGTCCTGTTTTCCTTGATAACCACTCCCTAAATGATGAACCTTTTCCAACCTGCCTTTTACAAATATATATATTAGATCTTCTTTTTACCTGCCTGACCTTTACTCCTACACTTGCCCATTAAATGCTTTTGCTCCAAGAAATCTGTGATCAAAATCAGGCTCTTTGAAGCACAGCAATTAATTAATGCTGTCAGCAGGGACATTATTTATCCTGCATCTCACCTCTGGGCACCTTTGAAATTTATAAATATTGCCTTTTTCGTGTCTGCTTTTCTGGAACACATCCCCTCCCTTCAAGGAGCAGGTTTAGAGAGCAGGATTCCAGCTTTTCCTGCTGGGAGTGCCGCTCCTGCGGTGCCACGGGAACACAGAGCCCTTCAGTCCCATCCCAAACATCCCACGGGTGCCAGGCTGGAACTGCTCCCTGCCCTCCTGCACTGCCCGCCTGCAATGCTGGAAAAGCCTTTCCAGGTTTCCAGAGACGCTGGAATGCCGGAGGAGGAGGAGTTGCTGTCCTCAGGGAATGATCTGGAACAGGAACAAATGACAAGATTTGGTGGTTTTTTCTCTTGTCTGACAGAGTCCTCTAATTCCAGAGGGGAATCCTGCAGCCCTTTCCTGAAAGGCATCACAGAGGAGGGGAACAGAAGGAAAAGTGAAAGGAAAACAGCGACAGCAACCACAGGGCAGTTTCTTGGATGAGCACAGGATCACAGGCTGGTGTGGCAGGGACAGCTCCCACTGCCCCAGGCTGCTCCAAACCCATCCAGCCTGGCCTGGGACTCTCCAGGGATCCAGGGACAGCCCCAGCTCTGAGTAAATCTGGGAAAAGCCAACTGGGAACTGAAAAATATCCCCAAACCTTTAATTTATGACTAAAGCAAAGCCCAGGTGGACAAAGGGGGACCTGGAGTCCCCAGACACAATCCAGTGTCCAGTCCTGTGGCTGTCCGGGATGTTCCCCTTCTGAATGAGCAGCTCCTGCATTTCTGTGCTGCTGCTCCTCTTTTCCCGTGTTCCTCCCACAAAGCTCCATTTAAATATCTGCCCCCCCTATCCCAATAGCTTGTGAACACTTTTATTGGATTCCTGTTCCTATCACGGCACGTTTGGCCTTCAGACGAGGGTGAGGAATTGATAATAACCCGGTAAATGAGAAATACATCAGCCATCATTTTACCGTAATGAAAGCGAGCAGTTGAGAATGAATCAATGTGCAGAAAACTGTTTAATTGGCCCAGCTCTAGACAGCCAGTTCCTACCAAGGAGCCCTGAAAATCAGTTTCCTGAAGAAAAACTAAATGGTACAAAGGCCAGGAAGATCAAAGGCAGGTAATTAAAGGAAGGTTGTGCCTGCAGCCCTTCCCAGCCCTTCCCGGGGTGCTGCGTTCGTGCCACGCTCTTCACTCAGCAGCTCAGGGCTCCTAGGTTTTTAAGCATCACTTTAAAGCACTTAATACATTGTTGATGCCTTCCAAGACACAATAATAATAATAATAATAATAATA
>NC_031777.1:30557650-30564543 GCF_001522545.3 Parus major | reverse complement strand
TGGGGCTGTCCCTGGATCCCTGGCAGTGCCCAAGGCCAGGCTGGATGGGTTTGGAGCAGCCTGGGACAGTGGGAGCTGTCCCTGCCATGGCTGGGCTGGGATGGGTGGGTTTGAGGTCCCTTCCCACCCATTCCAGCCATAACTCTCTGATTTATGAGCTCCACCTCCTTGGCTTTCTCTTGGAAGTCTTCTCTTGAATTTTTTTTTCAGAAAGAGTAAAAGCAGAGCTCAGTGTGACCCTCCAGTGTTTGTAGAGCAGCACCCTGGGGTGCTGGGTTCAGGGACACTGGGCAAGCCCTGTCACGAGTGGTGCCTCTGCTGGGAGGCCACTCTGACACACAAATAAATCTCCACGTGGTCATTTATTACAAATTCTAATGAAAACAGAGATGGGGATTTTTATTTCTGCCTTCTGAGCATATGTAGAATTTTAACACAAGCATTTTATTAAAAATCAGAGTTATGAATCATTCATGGCCAACAAGTGACTCCCACTCATTGGCAGGATGACCTGAGCTTGGCTTTTCACTGACAACAAATAAAGCAGCACTTAATGAACCCAGACAGGTTGTTCTGAAGGCACTGAGGAAGCAAAATCAGGTGGATTTTTAGGTTTCAAAAAAAATGATATATTTTGTCAGCATCTCACTGGGTTTTTTTTCCCTTTTTTGAATAATGAATGGAGTTGTTTTAAGGCAGTGCTAATGCTGGGAGCGCTGGGTGAGGGATTCAATGGCGAGGCTGTCACGGGGCTCTGCTGCTCCACTGACAAGGGTTGTCATGTCCCTGGGACACCTGATGTGCACAGCCCCGGCTGATCAACGGCTGAGAGATGGAATTGTCACTCTCCATTACCTGGCACCAGCAATTACCTGGCTGGGCACTCCCAGAGGGACAGGGAGGGAGCGAGGTGTGGATGCAGCCGAGGGAGGACGGAGCCTGGCACTGAGGGACCAGCTCTGCTGGACTGAGCCTTCTGGGCTGGTTCCTGTGCAGAGGAGAGGGAAAAGAGACCTCACAGGCCAGGCTGGGTGGGGCTGGCAGCACCTGGGCTGTGGAAGGTGTCCCTGTCCCTGCCATGGAACCAGATCAGCTTTAAGGTCCCTTCCAAGCCAAAGCATTCCATGATTCCCTGCTCCGTGGCTACCTCCAGCTTTGATGGGGAGCAGTGCCCACACCTGCAGGCAGGAGTGTTGAGCTGGATCCCTCCCAGGAGCTGATTTAGATGGAAGTTTCCAGCTGTGGGTGGATTTTCCATTCCTTAGGGGCAGCAGTGGCGTTTCCCTGCTCTGTCCCCACAGTGCTGGGCAGCAGCAGGAGCAGCTGAACCCCCCGAGCTCCAGGGATGGCCCTGGATTCCTCTCGTTCTTCTGGGGGCTCTGGGAACAGCTCTGCCATAACCATGGCAACGTGAGGAGTGTGAGCTCCCAATCCCACTGCAGACAAAAGCGGAGCCGTGACACCAGCAGGAATCAGAGTCACACCTTGCCTGGGCCTGCCAGGGAGCCTGGGGGGGCTCTGGGAGGGATCTGGGTCAGACAAAGGGATCTGGGAGGGATCTGGGTCACACAAAGGGATCTGGGTCAGACAAAGGGATCTGGGAGGGATCTGGGTCAGACAAAGGGATCTGGGAGGGATCTGGCTCAGACAAAGCCGTGGTGACCAGATCCCACACTGGGGACAAAACTGCCTCACCTGGGACCCACCAGGATCCCTCCAGACTCATCTGGAACCCTCCAGGATCCCTCCAGACTCACCTGGAACTCTCCAGGATCCCTCCAGACTCACCTGGGACCCACCAGGATCCCTCCAGACTCATCTGGAACCCTCCAGGATCCCTCCTGCCTCACCTGGAACCCTCCAGGATCCCTCCTGCCTCACCTGGGACCCACCAGGATCCCTCCAGACTCACCTGGGACCCACCAGGATCTTTCCTGCCCTCACCTCTGCCTCACCCCCTGTCTGCATCGTCCCCTTGCCAGAAGTTTGGATTTGGGATGTGGTCCAGCCTCAGGGCAAAGTGTGATCGATAGATCTCAGCAGGGTTTGGGGGAAAGCTCTGTCAGCCCCACAAACCCTCCTGAGCTGGGGATCCCCAGGGCAGGCTCTGGAGCCACTGGACCTGCTTTGCTTGGGGGTCACACGGGGGGTTGAGCACGATGTGAACTGAAACCACTTTGAACTCCTCGTTACAAGGTTTGCCAGGAGCTTTCTTTTGTGCTAGAAGCGAGAAGAGGTGGGGTTTTAAAAGGGTTCTGCTCCTCGGTGGCCACTCCTGTGTGTGAACAGGACTCGCAGAAGGCTCTGGCTGTTGGAGCCCTGCAGGAGCAGACCCATTCCCCTGCACTGAGCAGAGCTGCAGCAGGACTGCCTGTAAAAACCAGGACATGGAATCAGCCTTGTGTGGGATCCCCAGGTGCTCCAGCAGCCCAGGAACACTCCTGGATCTCGCTGGACATCCAGAGGATCAGGTCACAGGGATGCAGCTCTAGGAGTGACCCAGCAAACCACGGAGGCCCCTCTGCGCTGTTCCCTCCTCAGGGCTGTTCAGCTCCTTCAGCCAAACTCCCCCTCTCTGGCTGCTTGTTGTTTTATTTTGTTAAAACACCATTTGGAGAAGAAGCCAAATATTTCCTGTCAGTGAGATGCAAAAAGCAGAGAGCAGCAGTGAACTCCAGGTGTGAGGAGTCACTTCAGCTCCCAGAGGAGCCAAATTCTGCCCTCAGAGCTTGCTGCAACTCAATGCCTTCAACAAGAACAGGGCTGGGAGTAATAATATTTTAGTTAAAATTAGTGTAAAAACTTGTTGGTGCAGTTTCTTTTGGAAGTGTTCCTTACCCTTTGGATGTACAACTGGCACATTCCCGTGGACTGGGATCCGTGTGAACAGACTGGAGCGCTTGTTTGTGGAGGCAGATTGCCAGAGGAAGAGATGCTTTGGCAAATACATTTCATTTGCAAGAACAAAGTAGGAAATTGTGGTTAAAATCGACTGCTGTGAAGGGGTTAATTATTTCTGTGCCCAAGTTTTGTCGACTTCACACCAAATTTCAAGGAGTAAACTTGAAATTTGCAGGAGGGACTCGATCTGCAAAGCCTTGCACAGGAGGTGGGAAGGAGAAGGTGAGGAAGGTTTGGAAGCAAAGAAAGCTCCCCAGGAAGAGCTGCAGCCCCCAGGGAGGGGCACGCTGGCAGCAGGAGGTGCTCAGAGGCCGGGGGGGATCCTGGAGAGGATGAGCCAGGAATTCCAGGAATTCCTCCTTAGGTGGTGTGAGGAGAGCAGGGCAGGAGCAGCACACAGCAAAGGTTAATCACGTCCTGTTTTCCTTGATAACCACTCCCTAAATGATGAACCTTTTCCAACCTGCCTTTTACAAATATATATATTAGATCTTCTTTTTACCTGCCTGACCTTTACTCCTACACTTGCCCATTAAATGCTTTTGCTCCAAGAAATCTGTGATCAAAATCAGGCTCTTTGAAGCACAGCAATTAATTAATGCTGTCAGCAGGGACATTATTTATCCTGCATCTCACCTCTGGGCACCTTTGAAATTTATAAATATTGCCTTTTTCGTGTCTGCTTTTCTGGAACACATCCCCTCCCTTCAAGGAGCAGGTTTAGAGAGCAGGATTCCAGCTTTTCCTGCTGGGAGTGCCGCTCCTGCGGTGCCACGGGAACACAGAGCCCTTCAGTCCCATCCCAAACATCCCACGGGTGCCAGGCTGGAACTGCTCCCTGCCCTCCTGCACTGCCCGCCTGCAATGCTGGAAAAGCCTTTCCAGGTTTCCAGAGACGCTGGAATGCCGGAGGAGGAGGAGTTGCTGTCCTCAGGGAATGATCTGGAACAGGAACAAATGACAAGATTTGGTGGTTTTTTCTCTTGTCTGACAGAGTCCTCTAATTCCAGAGGGGAATCCTGCAGCCCTTTCCTGAAAGGCATCACAGAGGAGGGGAACAGAAGGAAAAGTGAAAGGAAAACAGCGACAGCAACCACAGGGCAGTTTCTTGGATGAGCACAGGATCACAGGCTGGTGTGGCAGGGACAGCTCCCACTGTCCCAGGCTGCTCCAAACCCATCCAGCCTGGCCTTGGGCACTGCCAGGGATCCAGGGACAGCCCCAGCTGCTCTGGGAATTCCATCCCAGGGCCTGCCCACCCTGCCAGGGAACAATCCCTGCCCAATCTCTGAATCTAAACCTCACCACCTGCTTGGAAAGCTCCACAACCAAAGGTGGCACCGAAGCAAGGCACGGATGGCCAGCTGTCCACGGGCACCCTCCCGGCCAGCATGGCTTGGGTTCCACACAAAGCCCAGAGCTGGGAGTGTCCCAGGGCTCTGTGGCACCTGCAGGGGCCAGCACAGCCCCACAGCCCCCGTTCCTGCCTCTCCCAGGAGCAGGACACTGAGCCCCTGCTGGGTGCAAACACTGAGATTAAACAGGGCCCAGAGCAGCCAGACAGCCCTGCTGGAAACACTCCTTTAACTCCGAGATGGAATTATTACTATTACTATTATTATTATTATTATTATTATTATTATTGTGTCTTGGAAGGCATCAACAATGTATTAAGTGCTTTAAAGTGATGCTTAAAAACCTAGGAGCCCTGAGCTGCTGAGTGAAGAGCGTGGCACGAACGCAGCACCCCGGGAAGGGCTGGGAAGGGCTGCAGGCACAACCTTCCTTTAATTACCTGCCTTTGATCTTCCTGGCCTTTGTACCATTTAGTTTTTCTTCAGGAAACTGATTTTCAGGGCTCCTTGGTAGGAACTGGCTGTCTAGAGCTGGGCCAATTAAACAGTTTTCTGCACATTGATTCATTCTCAACTGCTCGCTTTCATTACGGTAAAATGATGGCTGATGTATTTCTCATTTACCGGGTTATTATCAATTCCTCACCCTCGTCTGAAGGCCAAACGTGCCGTGATAGGAACAGGAATCCAATAAAAGTGTTCACAAGCTATTGGGATAGGGGGGGCAGATATTTAAATGGAGCTTTGTGGGAGGAACACGGGAAAAGAGGAGCAGCAGCACAGAAATGCAGGAGCTGCTCATTCAGAAGGGGAACATCCCGGACAGCCACAGGACTGGACACTGGATTGTGTCTGGGGACTCCAGGTCCCCCTTTGTCCACCTGGGCTTTGCTTTAGTCATAAATTAAAGGTTTGGGGATATTTTTCAGTTCCCAGTTGGCTTTTCCCAGATTTACTCAGAGCTGGGGCTGTCCCTGGATCCCTGGAGAGTCCCAGGCCAGGCTGGATGGGTTTGGAGCAGCCTGGGGCAGTGAGAGCTGACCCTGCCATGGCACTGGGTGGGGTTTAATGTCCTTCCCAACCCAAACTGCCCTGGGATTCCATCAGATTTCCTAAATATGAAATCAGCAGAGTTTAGCACACAGCTTTCCTTCTGACATTCCTGCTCAGCCAACATTTCTTTGGTACAGAGGACATCACAGCTGAAGAATCCCTTCCATCACTTGTTAATTTACTCCCCGGGCCCCGCTGGTTTTCTCTCCCAGACATGACAATTTCTGATGGATATTCCCACTTTTATGAAAGGCTTGTCCCTAAAGGCACCCGGGAATGAATCAGCTCCAGGTTGTTCCATCCCTGGAACCCCCAGGAGCAGCTGGGCGGTGCAGGTTGGTCAGGAGCAGGCAGGGAATACCGGGAATATCCCGCTGGCAGGAGCCACGCCTGAAATCTAAAGTTTTGTTACATTTCTTTTATGGGAAAGAGCTTCAAATAAGGACAGATGATTAAAATGGATCAATGGCTTGCACGTGTATGGTAAAAAAGATAATTTATATAGTTGGTTTAAATTGAGATGGTTTTTATACAGTTGTAAGGTGGCTCCTTTTCTGTAGACTCTTTGTTGTTAATTACTTAGGATTTTCAGCTGCATTGCATGAGTAAAATTAATAGTTTTGCAGCCTAAAATTAATAGTTTTGCAGAATAAAATTCATAGTTTTGCAGATTAAAATTAATAGTTTTTCAGAATAAAATTAGTAGTTTTTCAGAATAAAATTAATAGTTTTGCTGCTCGGTGTCCTGTGCCAGGAGCAGCCCGAGGACAATCCAGGCTCGGGTCCCAGGGCCAGCCCCACACTGGTGGTGCCTCGTGTTGATACCTTGATATTTGAAGCATTCCGTGGAAAAGCGGGTTTTTTTTCCATGGAAAACGCGATCCTCAAGTGCCACCTGCCGTAGCGACTGCAGCAGGACACGAATCCTCCCGGGAGCCGATTCGGGGAGTTTTACACCTTTATCCATCACCAGCGGCAGCGCTGCCACCTCCACCGCCCAGAGGGACAAAGCCCAGCTCCGGAGCCGATCCCAGGGGCTTTTCCCCAGGATGGGGCTACAAGGGAGAGGAAAAAGTGCCGGGAAGGCGGCGTGAGCTGCGAACGAGCGCTGTGCATGGCCGGGGCTGGGCACACCTCGGCAGATCCTGCCCGGTCCCACAGGAGCCAGGGAACAAGGGAAGGAGCAGCGGAGAGCGCTGTGCATGGCCGGGGCTGGGCACACCTCGGCAGATCCTGCCCGGTTCCACAGGAGCCAGGGAACAAGGGGGATCGGGAAGGAGCAGCGGGGCCTCGGCAGCTCCTGCCCGCTCCCACAGACCTCAGGGAACAAGGGAAGGAGCAGCGGGACCTCGGCAGCCCCTTCCCGCTCCCACAGACGGCAGGGAACAAGGGGGATCGGGAAGGAGCAGCGGAGAGCGCTGTGCATGGCCGTGACCGGGCACACCTCGGCAGATCCTACCCGGTTCCACAGACCCCAGGGCACAAGGGGGATCGGGAAGGAGCAGCGGGACCTCGGCAGCCCCTGCCCGCTCCCACAGACCCCAGGGAACAAGGGGGATCGGGAAGGAGCAGCGGAGAGCGCTG
>NC_031777.1:30556020-30557052 GCF_001522545.3 Parus major | reverse complement strand
AGCCGGGCGGGGCGCCGAACTGGAGCGGGGCAGGGAGCGGAGAGCACCGGGAGCGGGGACGGGGAGCGAGGCAGGGACCGGGACCGGGAGCGGGACCGAGCGGGAGCGGGACAGGCGCAGGGACACCGGGAGCCGCGGCCGCCGGCTCGGGGATGGGGGGGACACGGCCCCGGGCCCGGCACGGCCTCAGGGGGTTCGGCGCGGGTAAATCGGGGCGCTCGGGGCGGGTGCGGAGCCCCCGATGGGCGAGTCCAGCCCGGTTTAATCCCGGCCCCGTGCTCTGCTCCGTGCCCAGGTGCGGGAACGTCAACTTCGCCAGGAGAACGAGCTGCAACAGATGCGGCAGAGGTGAGTCCCCAGCAGCACACACCTTGTCCCCTCTCCGCCCCATAAAACAGCAGTAAAAATAACTATCGACCCGAAGCTGTTTGAGGAGTTCACCTATTTTTATTTAAAAGCTGTTAAATATTTCCCGTGAGTTCTGAGGCTGCTGTTTGAGGAGCTGTGTGTCTCTCCCTGCAGAGAAGACGACGGAGGCCAAGATGATGAAGGCAGGGGGGACGGAGATCGGGAAGACGCTGGCGGAGAAGAGCCGGGGGCTGTTCAGCGCCAACGACTGGCAGTGCAAAACGTAGGCTCCAAACACACAGCTCCTGCTTTTCCCTGGAAATTCCTGCTGCTGCAGGGACAGCAGGGCTCAGGGCCACAGCCCCGGGGTGTGCTCTGGGGTCAGCACTCGTTTGCTGCACAGCACTTAATTAACGGGGCAGCAGGAAGGTTTGGAACGGCAGCGCTGCCCAGGAGAAAGGACAGGTTTGATAAGCTGAGACACTGCCCAGGTTTGGAGGGAATGTGGAGCTGGAAGTGCCACCCCCACGATGTTTGGAGGTGCTGCCTTCCCTGGGAGGGTGTGAGGCACTGGCCCAGCGTGCCCAGACCAGCTGGGGCTGTCCCTGGATCCCTGGCAGTGCCCAAGGCCAGGCTGGATGGGTTTGGAGCAGCCTGGGACAGTGGGAGCTGTCCCTGCCATGG
>NC_031777.1:30544954-30554843 GCF_001522545.3 Parus major | reverse complement strand
AACACTCCCAGTTTGGGGTGTAACACTCCTCTCTGTGTGTTCTCCCTGCAGCTGTGGCAATGTGAACTGGGCGCGGCGCTCCGAGTGTAACATGTGCAACACCCCCAAGTACGCCAAGCTGGAGGAGAGGACAGGTGAGCTGGGGGAGCCCCAGGTGCTGGCACAGGGCTCTGGCAGTCCCAGTGCACTCTCCTCATTTGCCCAGGAGGGGTGCAGGATCCTGGCCTCAGCCAGTCCTGCTGCTGGGGAGGTGGTGGCTCCGTGTGGGAAATTCAGCCTGAGCTGGCCCTGGGTTGATTTTGATGTCAGGGCTTTGGCAGCGATGCTGAATTGATCTGCAGAGGCCCCCTGTGGGCTCTGGGTGTGCAGAGGGCTGTGCAGATAAGGCTGTTATCTGCTCAGGAGGGCTGGGGCTCAGTTTCAGCTCTCCTGTGGGAACGTGAGCCCAGAGGGAACTGGGGCAGGATCTCCTTACAGCTCCTGCCCTCTGCTCCTGGATCAGGGAATCCACTGCAGGAGCACAGCAGGGGATTTAGAGCACAGGGTGGAACACAAAGGCACAGAAATAAAGGAGCCCAGAGAAGAGCACAGAGCTTATTATTCAAAAGGAAAAACAATATTTCAGTATTGAATATTGTGAAAATAGGAAAGGATATTAAGTAATGTAATCAAATTTCATATAATTATTATAATTGCAAATAGTATATCCATGTATTTATTATTTAAATAATTTATTGAAGTGCTTAGTAATTAATTAAGTAGATAAATACTTTCAGTGGTCCTATTCCATTCTTTTAATTGGATTTCTGAGGAATACATTTAATAAACGCACGTGGGAACAGTTCATGTTCCTCCTGAGATCCCATTACATCCTTATGGCAGATTGACAGTTCTGTGAGGGTTCCCAGAGCCCCTGTGGAGGTTTCTGTGCTCAATGTGGTGCAGCTCAAGGGATTGTGTTGTTTTGCCCCTTTCTCAAGGCTATGGAGGAGGATTCAATGAACGGGAGAACGTGGAGTACATAGAGCGGGAGGAGTCCGACGGGGAGTATGATGAGGTAAGGGAGGGACAGGGGTTGTTCTGGGGAGACTCTGGTTGTGTTTTTTAAGGATATCCCATAAAATTGAAACCCAAACTGCTCAGATTCCCGTTCATCTCTGTGGAGTCTCATTGTCCCCAGGATGAGCATCTCTGAAGGTTCCTTGTTGCTAATTGATGTTCCACAGTGCTCCCCTCTCCCTTGGGCCGAGATCTTATTTAAAGTTGATGATTATTTCTTTTCTTATAGAAGTGTTACCAAAAATAGAGTTGGTGATTGGTTTTTGTTAAATCCTGTTCTAATCCTGGCACAAAATTCCTCAGTTTGGGCGCAAAAAGAAAAAGTACCGGGGGAAGCCGGTGGGTCCTGCCTCCATCCTGAAGGAAGTGGAAGATAAGGAATCTGAGGGGGAGGATGAGGAGGATGAGGATGAAGATCTCTCCAAGTATAAATTGGATGAGGTAGGATGGTTTATTGTTTTAATCATGATTTCAGTGCTGCCCAGGAGCAGGGGAAGGGCTGGGCAGTGTTTTCAGCTGCCTTTGGAGCAGAGCTCTGGCAGTAAAGGGTAGAATATATATATATATATATATTTTGTATAATAACAGGTGGAAGAGATGGGCACAAGCTCTGCTTTGTTCTAAGCACCTGCACCCAAAAATGGGCAGCTTCTTAAATCATAAATTACAAACTTATGTGAGATCAGAACCCAAGATCTTTATTTGGAATTCGGATGTGTGGTTACCATGTACAGCGAGTGCTCTTGAGTTTTCTTCCTAGGGTTTCAAAACCACATCAGATTTATTTTTTATAAAATGAAGTAAAATATTCTGAGGGGTTTTTTTCATCTTTTCTGAATGATATGAGCATCACTTATTGGATTTTCCACATCTTTGGGCAGCAGCCCTGCAGAGACATGTGCAGATGGTCGTGTTTTACACAGCAGTCACCAGACTGCACATGAGATCTGTCTCTGCAGAGATTCTGAGGGTGAAAATTCTTTTAAAGTGGTAAAAATGTGTCAGTGTGCTCATTAACTTTGTTAAATATTGGAGGGGGTTGCAGGGTTTTTATTACTTTGGTTGGAAACATCAATTTTCAGTCACTCTTTGCTTAAAATTGTGGGGTCTCATTAAATCCCGATCCAGTCTCAAAGGCTGGGAAGGAGCTCGAGGTGAAGGCCAGAATAAGTAACAAGTGAAGGGGAGCTAGAGGCATGGCCTGAGTTTGCTGTGTTGTGCCTGTGCCAGGATGAGGATGAAGATGATGCTGACCTGTCCAAGTACAACCTGGATGCCAGTGAGGAGGAGGACACCAACAAGAAGAAGAAGGCGCCGAGGCGCAGCCGCTCCAAGTCCCGCTCCTCCCACTCGCGCTCGTCCTCGCGCTCATCCTCTCACTCGAGCTCAAGGTCTAGGTCCAGGTAAACGGGTACAGGTCCAGGGTAACGCCAGGCAAAATGTCAGTATCTGACTTCCTTATTTCCTTTGTCTTGATTGCCTTGCAGTTGTGTAATGATGTGAATAACTCTCCGTTTACAGAGGTGGTGATGCTCAGCCTGAGCTGCAGCAGGGAGGCTCCGTGGGGCCTGGGGCTTGTTTTAGTGCTTTGAGTTGATGTTTGGTGAAATCCCTCAAAGACAGGGAATAATGCAGTTTGTTTTCAGGTTTTCAGGCTCGCTGGCCACGGGTGGTTCTGTTGTTGGACAGAGGGGGGCACTGCTGGAGTGGGAGGAGGTGGCAGGAGAGGCAGAGACGATGCAGCCCAGGCAGACTCGGGGACACAATGGGAATATCCTGGGAATAACGAACAGAAACTTGAACTTGAGATAATGGCAAGTGACAAAGCTTAAAATGCAGTGGCAGTGTTGTCACAACCTTCCCATCCCTGGAGCTGTCCAAGGCCAGGCTGGACAGGGCTTGGAGCAGCCCCCTGCCCATGGAACAGTGAAATGAGATGAGCTTTAAGGTCCCTTCCAACCCAAACCAGTCTGGAATTCTCTGATGGCACTGAAGGTTTATATGGGACCTCACAAAGGTCTGCTGGGCAGGCCCAAGCTCTTTCATTACTATTTAAATTCAGTAATAAATTAATTACTGTTTAAATTCAGTCACTGCTTTGAAATTGTCGTTAATATTGGAGCTTTTGAGCTGCCTTAGAGCTCATGCAAGGAGGATCCTGATGAATCAGAACAAGCTCCCAGGGTCATTTATTAAATTCACATCTGTAAAGTTCAAGTTTCTTCTGATCCTCCCAACTTCATCATTGCCCCTCTGTGCTCTCAGTCCTGTCACTGCCCAAATTCTGCAGCCCCTCGTGGTAACCAGGGGCCAGCCCCAGCCTCTGGCTTCTCCTCCTCATGGTTGGATCTTGCTCCTGCTGCCTCCTCTGTTCCTCAGCCTCCCCTCCTTCCCACTCCTCGGGGCAGTTTGTGTGCAGTGCTTGGCTGGGAGGCTCCAAGGACACTCCACAACCTCACCTGCCATAAATTCACAAATATTAACAGTGAAATAGAAAGTGACTTGTCCTAACTGAGATTTCAACTTCCTCTTGATCCTTTTGCTTCTGGCTACAGATATTTGGAAATAACAGTTGCCATTTGTGGATGCTTCTTTTATTTTTTTTTTAATTTTTGGTGGGTTTTAAAAAGGTTTAAATGTATTTCCTAACTAGGAGATGTTCACACCACTGTGTCCTGCCCAGTAAAATGAGAAAGTTGTGGTAACAGTATAAACTGAGAGGCTGACACAAGTAGAATGTATTTTACCTGAAAACATTGTTAGAATTTGTTTTCAATGCTTTTGTTTCCAGTGGTTGCTGTAGCCTGCTGCCATTGTTAGATTTCTCTTGTGGTTTGTGCTTTAGAGAAAATCCATCAGTGAAAATTGGGGAAATAATTTTGGCCAGTTACAGGTTGTGTTGGATGTGGCTGTATTTTAGCCCCAAATTAACCACTTAATTTATAATGCAGGGGAAAATCTTCATTAAAATTTGAAGCTGATTGCAAAGTGCTTGTGAGAACTGGCTGGGGGGGAAGCTGAGCTGGCCAATCCTAAAGCTCTCATCTGCTCTGCCTTTCAAAGAAACTGATGGGTTTCCAGTTAAGGCACAAATTAATGTATTGATTTCATGAAATAACCAATAGATAGGAAGTTATTTCGTTTTGCCAGGTAACTGCAGTCCTGTTTAATTGCTGTGCTTTGTTTTAGGAACCACAATCTAAAGCTGAGTAAAGCTTGTAATGTTTTTATTGCGAGATCTTGCTGTGTGAAGGTGTTTGGTTTAAAGGGTGCTGTGGTGATGCTGGGGGAGGATTGGCATTTTAGGACTCAGACTGTGTTGCTGCCTCGTGTCTGCTGCTCTCAGGAGCAGTGACTCTGCTAAATGCAAGTCAGACACTGGAAAAAGATCTCCCATGTTGTTGCAGGTCCCATTCCAGGAGTTCTTCCAGTTCCAGATCGAGATCCCGCTCCAGCTCCAGGGAACAGTCCCGATCCCGTGGGTCCAAATCCAGGTGAATGAGGTACCAGCCTGTCCCTGCTCAGACACAGGGCACAGGCTGCAGCTGCTTTGGTCCCACGTAGAGCCGTGCTGCTCAGACAAACATTAACTGCTTTTTATCTTGGAGTCAGAGCTGCTGGGTCCCTGCAGCAGGTGCTGCCAGCACCGCCGTGGTCGCTGAGGAGCAGAGCTTGTGGTGCAGGAGGTTAAGTCTGGCCTAAGCCGGACGCGCGGACGCCACCGAGCTGCAGTGGAGGAAGAAGGATTTGAGTGCATGGTTCCCTGCTGCAGGCGTTCGGGTGCTTCTCCAGTTTCCACTGGGGCTGCTTGAGCTGGAGCAGCGTTAGAAATGCCGCCCTACTTGTGGTTTTGTGTTCAGTGAGAGCTCTGCACCTTCCACGAGACAGGGCAGCCGTTCCTGGATAAACCTGGGGGTCACAGGAAAATGGTGGGAGAGGCTGAGAGCAGAGTGATTTGCCTGGAGCATCACTGAGCTGGGCAGGGCACAGGAACAAAAGCACCTTTGGGCTGTCCTTGCTCAGGCATTCCATTGGCAGAGCAGCCCCTCTGTGATGGAATGAAGGGCTGTCCCTTCTCCGTGCATGCAGAGAATCCCAAAACTCTAAATAAGGAAACTTGGGTTGGGAAGAAGGATCACAAATGGTGCCACCACCCCCTGGGGGCAGGGATGTGCTGTGGATTATCCTGTGAGGGTCAGCACCAGATGGAATCCGTGCTTTTGGGAAGAGGAAAGGTATCCCTGTGCCCCACCAGAGGGGCACTGTATTCCAAGAGATGTTTTTAAATATTCTGACCCAGTTCTGAGAGGCTTTTTGCAGTATTTTGATTGAGGAAGGTTTTAGTCTCTTCACAGATGTAGTTTGAGGTCTGTAAATATGACAGCTGGATTTGTTGCTGTTTGGCCACTTGAACACGCAGTGGGAAATGTCTGTGAGGACAGAGTGAAGCGTGCTAAATCAGCTTTGGATCTCTGCTTTCCAGGTTATTCTGATGAGTGAATTTAACTGCTGAGGAGGGTCCTTACAGAGGCCACTTCCCAGCAGTCTCACTGTGCTTTTTTTTTTTTTTTTTGCCAAAATGTCTCATTTTGGTGAATGCTGGGAAGAGCTTTCCAAACCATTGCTGGTCCATTTATCAGGAAACACTGCTTAGCAAAATTTCTTAGGAAAGCTGCCCTGGCAGTAGCAGTGCTCTTGGCAGAGTAAGTATGGAAGCCCCTGGTGTTTATTTTCCACACCTCTGGAGTAAAGAGAGTAGCCAATGTTCATGAAAACTGTCTCTGCTTGTTCTGTCTTTGTGCCTTCTCCATGAGCCCAGAATTAAATGTGATTTATTTCTCAATCAATAAAGATCCAGCTCCAGGTCCTACAGGGGGTCTTCCACCCCAAGGAAAAGATCTTACTCCAGCTCTCGCTCCTCGTCTTCCCCCGAGAGAGGCAAGAAGCGAAGCCGCTCTAGATCCTCTTCCTCTGGTGATCGCAAAAAAAGGCGCTCGAGATCACGGTCACCCGAAAGGTTTGGGTTTATGTAGAATAAGAATGGCTGTATTGAGATGTGTGATGGTTTATTGTAGTTATCCAAGGACTGAGATTCACTGGGAAACAATTGAATCTGAGCAGTTATTCTCATAGTAAAAGTAGTTTCCTCACTTGCCCTACTCTTACTTTTGTTAACCCCTCTGTAATTGCTTTTTTTTTTTTTACTAATTTTCCCCCCTCCAATGAAATTCCTCCTGCTAGGAGCATGTTCTGTATAAAGACCTGGCTCACTTTCAGTGTGTGGCAGTGTTAATGTGTTCATTATTGAATTATTTTCTTAAGTAAATACTGCATTGAAATAGAAACTGTATTCTACTCTCAGTATTAAATTTAGACTTTTAGTATTAAATTAGTGGCTTAAAGTTACTTGTATATTCTTGTAAGGCCCCCATGAGATATACTTGGCTTCCAGCTATGGTAGGATGCTGCTCAAAGCGGGTTCCAGGATGAATCTGAGCTCATTTCTGTGCATGCTTTCTCCATTTGTATCTTGCAGACGCCGCAGATCTTCCTCCGGATCCTCCCATTCTGGTTCCCGTACGAGTTCTAAAAAGAAATAATGTCTAAAAGCTCACACTTACAAAAACCCACCAAAATTCCAGTCAGTGCATGAGACATTTTTAAGAAGTTGGTGTCTTACTTGGTCAGAAGTGCTCAATCTGCTAGTAGAGGTGCATGTCTGTCCTGGCTTTCTGGCAAACTGCAGCTTTGTTCATCCATCACCCAAACCCGCAGTAGCATTTTAAGCCATAAACTCCCCGGCACAGGGGGAGGTGCTGTGCTGTAGGGGGGGTTTGTTAATTCTCAAGGTCAGTTCCTCTGCTCCTGGCTCCTTCAGCTGGAGGAGCAGGTTGGGAATGTCCTGGCACAGCTCCTGGTGTGAGCAGGAAGCCGGGAGTTTTCCAGGGCAGGACGGAGCTCCCGTGGGACCACAGCAGGGGCAGGGCTGGGGGCACCTGGGGCCAGCAGTGGGGCCTTGGGCAGAGCAGTTTTTATTTTGCCATGCAGCAGTGCCAGTGCAGATGGACACCCCTCTAGCAGCTCAAAGCCCCCAGTCCATCATGATTCCAGAGGGAATAAGCCTCATTCCTGGCGAGGGAGGACGTTTGCAGGCAGCACAGTGCTGTGGCTGCGGTGCTTTCCAGAGCCCGGACTCCAGGATCCCTCCTTACAAACGGATCACTTGGGATCTGCTCTTGGGCTGCAGGAGTATGGAACTGGCTCCTTGGAATCAAGGGAAGCTTCCGCAGGCCGCCTGTAAAATCCCCTTTGGGGCTGACTAAAATTTTCAAGGTATCTTAATTTTATTTTTCTTTACCAATGAGAGTGAATAAACTGTGTAGAAAGTTCTGGCATCTTCAACGTCTTCTTCATCGATCATTTTTTCCCTTTAACATAATTTATGGCTTAAAATGCTTTATGGAATCCATTTGAGTAGAAAACTTGGTCTCTCTTGAGCTCCGTTTGGTTAAGAAAGGTTTAAGTTTCTTCAGTGCCATCACAAGGTAAGTATGGTAAGGAAAATTCTTTTTAAGCAAGCAAAGAGCAATATACCTTCATTTATTTCAGTAATAAAACTGCCAGATTTGCTGCTTGTTTTGATAAACTGTGCAGAAACAAACGGAGCAAAATCTAAAAACTCCATTCTGCTTTTTTTTTCTCTTTTTTTCTTTTTTTTTTTTTTTTTTGAGTCTTATGGACTGGTCTAGAAGCAAAATGTTTTTGGTGTAGAGGTATTTTGATAAATCTCTTTGCAGAAAAAAATGCAGTTTCTTCTTTAATGCTTTCTTTTCTTTCTAATTTCCATGCTAAATGTGTGTAGGTTGCACAAGAGCAGGTTAGTCTGTAACTGTGCCTCTGACTTCAACGTCCAACTAAACTGTAAAACCAGATCAAGTAGACGCTCTGTTGTTAGCCTTGGGTTTTCTTGTGCTTTGTATTCCAATTGTTGCTGTACTTAACAGATGAGAGGTTTCAAACTTAGCAACTGATAGGCCACAGGCAGAGGAGGAGGATGGTTCATTTGGCTTAGAGAACGTGTAAGGCAAAACAATGCTGTAGACAAGTGTAAATAAAACCTGTGAGTCAACCGTGCTCTCGAGTGCTTTGTCTTGGGAACACCTTCCCCATCACCTGCCCTGACCCTGGTTCTGTGTCAGCTCACCTGGCCCACACACCTGGCTGTTCACATCGTGAGGGGCTTTTCATTGCAACAGAAAAGGAGCTTTTACAAGGTGTTCTCACAGAATTGTGGAATATCTTGGGCTGGATGGGACCCATCAGGATCATTACCCAGACCCCCAAAAACCCCAGCCTGGGCATCCCTGGCAGCGCTGTCCAAACTGGAGCTGCTGGAGCTCGGGGCCGGGACCATTCCCTGGGATCTGGGCAGTGCCAGCACCTCTGGGGGGAGAACCTTTCCCAAAATCCACCCTGAGCTCCCCTGGCCCAGCCTGGGGCCGTTCCCTCTCCTCCTGTCCCTGTTCCTGGAGCAGATCCCAAATCCCCCCGGCTGTCCCCTCCTGCCAGGGACTTGTGCAGAGCCAGAAATTCCCCTGAGCCTCCTTTGCTCCAGGCTGAGCTTTCCCAGCTCCCTCAGGGATTCTCCAGCCCCTTCCCAGCTCCCTCAGGGATTCTCCAGCCCCTTCCCAGCTCCCTCAGGGATTCTCCAGCCCCTTCCCGGCTCCCTCAGCCCTCGTGGGGCTCCGTTCCCTCCCAGCCCGGTTCCCGGGGCCGCTCCGTTCCCTCAGGCCCTGCCCGCTCTGTCCCGTTCCGCCTCTCCCGGCCCCGGGGCGGGTCCTGCCCGTCCCTCACATAAAGCGGCCGCGCGGGGCAGCCGGGGCGCTGCCGGCTCCGAGCCGGCTCCGGGCTCGTTCTGTTCCTGCTCCTGTGTCGCTCCGAGCCGGCTCCGAGCCCGCTCCATGCAGGATCTGCCGGCTCCGGGATGAGCCCGTGGCAGCAGCGGCCGCCCAACGCCAGCGCGGCTGTGGGGCCGGGCCCGCGGGGGAACGGCACGGGCCGGGCGGCCGAGCGCGGCAGCGCCGTGTCCGTGGCCATCCCGCTCACCATGATGCTGACGGGCGTCGTGGGCAATGCCCTGGCCATGCTGCTCGTGTCCCGCAGCTACCGCGCCAAGGGCAGCCGCAGGAAGCGCTCGTTCCTGCTGTGCATCGGCTCCCTGGCGCTCACCGACATGCTGGGCCAGCTGCTCACCAGCCCCATCGTCATCTCCGTGTACCTGTCGGGCCGGCCCTGGGCCACCATGGACCCCTCGGGCCGCCTCTGCGACTTCTTCGGCTTCAGCATGACGGTGTTCGGGCTGTGCCCGCTGCTGATCGCCAGCGCCATGGCCGTGGAGCGGGCTCTGGCCATCCGCGCCCCGCACTGGTACGCGAGCCACATGAGCCCGCGGGCCACCGAGCGCGGCCTGGTCGCCATCTGGGCCTCCGGCGTGGCCCTGGCGCTGCTGCCGCTGGCCGGGCTGGGCCGCTACGCCGTGCAGTGGCCCGGCACCTGGTGCTTCATCAGCACCGCCGGCGGCAGCGCCTTCGCCGCCGCCTTCGCCGCGCTGGGGCTGCTGTCGCTCGTGGTCACCGGCGCCTGTAACCTGGCCACCATCGCGGCGCTGGTGGCCCGCTGCCGGGCCAAGGCCGGCTCGCGCTGGGGCCGCATCGCCACCGAGACGCTGCTGCAGCTGCTGGGCATCATGTGCGTGCTGTCCGCCTGCTGGTCACCGCTGCTGGTACGTGACAGCCGCCCTGCCCTGCCCTGCCCATCCCTGCTCTGCCCT
>NC_031777.1:30541280-30544206 GCF_001522545.3 Parus major | reverse complement strand
ACACCCCGGGCCGCGACAGCGGGGCCGGGGGTGCTGAGCCTGCTGGACAGGAGCGGGGAGAGGTCCCGAGGAGAGCCGGGCTGCGGGAGGAGAAGGAGGAGGAGAAGGAGGAGAAGGAAGGAGGTTCTCGTGCAGAGAGAAAATCGGGGTGTGAGGAGCGGCTCTGGGAGCAGTCAGATGGGATTTGGGGGGTTTTATTTGCTCCTGCCTTGCAGCAAAACTTCCTTCAGTGTTTTATGAGAAAACGCACGAGCCGTGACTCTGAGAGCCCGCTGGGTTTGATTTACAGCAGCCTCCCGGCCTTGGCCACTCTGGGTTTTAAGGATCCTTTCATTGCTTTCCACTATTTTACTATTCCTTCCTTAAGAAGCCCTCGTTGTGATGTAGGAGTGGGGCAGGCAGAATCCACATCTTTGCCGTGTGGGACCAGGGCACACCCGGGGGCTGGGGTCCCGTCCCGAAAGGCTGGGCTGTTCTATCAAGGAGAGTAGCAGGATTTTTGGAAGATTTGTACTTGATGTCTTTGAGCAGGATGGGCTGAAGCTGGTTGGGGAAATGCTGAGGTTATGTGAAAGGCTCTTTCTGGCTGGAGAAGGATTTTTCTCCTTGTCCTGTCACCCCCGAGGGTTTCACCAGCCTTGAGAGGAGATCCCTGAGATGGGGAAGCGTTTCCTCCTCCCCCATGAGCAGGGCTCTCACACAGATGGCTGAGGAAGCTGGGGTTCCGCTTGGTGCTTTGGTGCCCTGGGCATTCCTGTGCTTTCAGAGGCAGAAGTCAACCCACAAACACCAGGGGATCCATCAGCACTTCCCTTCCCTCGGCAGCAGCGACACTTGGAATGTGGAACTTCTTCTGTGGAGTTCTCAAAATCCAGACTGGTGGTGCAGGGGTATTTTTATAAATATATCTCCATTTTTATACGTAAAGCTCCATTTCCATACATGCAGCCCAGCTCCTTCTGTACAGCTCTGAAGTGCAGGTCAGGAATCAGAGACCAGATTTTTGGAGAAGTGACCAGGAAGAACGCAAATTTTCACTTTTCAGTGAAAGCCAGCCCATAGCAATCATTTAACCTGTAGCTGCAGCGCTCAGCAGTTGTGAGAAACGGAGCTGAAATAGAAATCCAGGGCTTTACAGAGGAGGCTTTTTTGTTTCTGTGGCTTTTTCAAAGACATCTGAGTTTTGTAACTGAGAACTAATGGACCCTGGCAGCTGCTGCTGAGAGGTAAACAACGCCCTCGCCACACACGGTATTTTTAGAGCTGATCTGTTGATGTAAACGACAAAATCAAATGTGATTTAGCAGCAGAGGGAAAGTTCTGACAGCGTGGCTGTGCTCTGGAGTGTCCTGCACGTCTGGCTCTGTGCTGGCTTGGGAAGGAGGGAGGAGAGCAGACAGGGCAGGAATTGTTCCCTTTTTCCAGGAGCTCGTTGGACTCAGCAGGGAGCAGCTGGGGGGACACCCCACTCCAGTGTGGCATCGCTGGTTTCCAGTTCACACTGATCTGTTTGTTTTGGAGCATGTGCTGACAGGACACAGGGAATGGCTCCCAGAGGGCAGGGCTGGATGGGATCTGGGGATTGCAGGGATTGTTCCCTGGCAGGGTGGGCAGGCCCTGGGATAGAATTCCCAGAGCAGCTGGGGCTGTCCCTGGATCCCTGGCAGTGCCCAAGGCCAGGCTGGATGGGTTTGGAGCAACCTGGGACAGTGGGAGCTGTCCCTGCCATGGCTGGGCTGGGATGGGGGGGATTTGAGGTCCTTCCCAGTCCAAACCAGTCTGGGATTCTGGGGTAGCCCCAGAGCTGGATGGCAGCACACAAATGACTCCGAGGTGAAGTGGGGGAAGCTGTTCTTTGATTGCACAGAAACTCCACTGCAGCACAAACTGGAATTCTCACAATAATAATTTTGGATTTGCAGGCTAAAAAATGATTCCTCCTCAGAGTTGTTTCAATATTATTTAAATCCAAATGCTCAGGAATTCTGCTGCTTTTCCTGTTAAAATGCTTCTGCTCCTTATCCCTCCTGGCAGACAAAAACTAAAGACGTATAAAATCTTAGTCATAACAACAATAAAGTTTTAGCTGCTTTTGTTGAATAAATCCAGTCATCAGCCATATTTCTGCATGCATTTTAAGCCAGATTTTTAATGGCATAAATCATGTTGACTTTATTCCACCTGATGTTGTTCCTCTGCCTTGTGCAGCCTTTTAATCCATTTAGAAGACCAATAGAGGCCATGATAAACAACCTCTAATGATATCAAACAAACAAAATTTCCAGTAGAGCAGCTGTTGGCCCAACAGCTACTCCAATAAAGGGATATTACATAATAAAGCCAGGAACGAGCAGCAGTTGTGTGCTTGGGAAATGTGTTCTATTAGCCTGGTGGTTTTGGAGCTCCATGTGAAAAAGGGATGGCAGAGTGTGGCAGGGCCAGGGCGGTGTGTGAAGAGCCAGCAGTGGTTCTGGCAGCGTGGGGCTGGTGCCCCAGTGGCTCCTGCTGTGCTCTGGCTCTGTGCCCATGTTTTCACAAGGCTCTATCCATGGCCACTGATGTCAATGAAATGTCGTGGGTAGAATCCTCAGCTGCTTCTGTTTAGAGAAACAAAAACAATTCTGTGCTGTCCATGCTGCCCTGCCCTCCAGACTGAGCCAGGCTTTCCAAGGTCAGCACATGGTTATTGATCTGGCACCCAGAATATCCCTTGGAAGGGAAGGATCCTCCCTGGAGCCTGTGCTCCCGGGCAGTGTGGGGACAGCAGCAGCCCAGCTGGGACCTCTGTGGGGACACAGCTCTGAGGAGGATTCTGTGGGATCACAGCCTGGCCTGGCCCTTCCCAAAGGCTGCAGCCACGGGACTGGCAGCGATTCCCTGTGGATCCGCTCCCTCGGGCTGTTCCCAGCGCTCTGGGGACTGGCTG
>NC_031777.1:30536033-30540716 GCF_001522545.3 Parus major | reverse complement strand
GGTTCCGTGGGGATCCTGGGCAGCACAGCCGGGCCTCCAGGTCATGCCCAGGAAAGGTTTGTGAGCAGAACAAGGATCTGTTCAGGAAAATGGGGTGTTCAGGAAAATGGGGTGTTCAGGAAAATGGGGTGTTCAGGATCCCAGGCTGGCTGGGGTTGGGGGTAAAGCTCATGCAGCTCCAGGGGCAGGGACAGCTCCCACCACCCCAGGCTGCTCCAGGCCCTGTCTGGGGCACTTGCAGGGATGTGGGGCCTCTCTGGACGGCGGTGACACCGCTGTGGTGACACTCAGCCCCTTACCCTGTGTCCCTTTCCCTCCCTGCCCAGATCACCATGCTGAGGATGATCTCTGAGCACACGGCTGGGCCCTGCCGGGCCGGCTCCGGGGAGCCCCAGCGCCGGGAGCCGCGCCAGGAGTGTGACCTGTCACTGACCGCCGTGCGCCTGGCCTCCCTCAACCAGATCCTGGACCCCTGGGTGTACCTGCTGCTCCGCAAAATCCTGCTCCAAAAGGTCTGCCAGGCAGCCAGCGCCGTGTCCAAGTGCTCCAGCGCCGAGTGCCGGGACAGGGACACGGACAGGAGCAGGGACAGGGACAGGAGCAGGGACAGGAGCAGGGACAGGGACAGGAGCAGGGACGGGGACAGGGACAGGAGCAGGGACAGGGACAGGAGCAGGGACAGGGACAGGAACACAGACAGGAGCAGGGACAGGGACAGGAGCAGGGACAGGAACAGGGACAGGGACAGGAACACGGACAGGGACAGGGACAGATCTGTCTCCCTGGCCAAGGAGATCCGCCGGACCGCGGCCTGAGGGTGTTCCCTGCAGGGAAACCCTCCTGGGAGCCTGCTGACCCCTCACGGTGTCACTGCTGGAGCCAGAGCACCAAATCCTTCCTGCCAAAGGTGCCACAAGTGCTGGGATACAGCAGGACACGACCCTCTGCAGTCATGGCTGAGCTGCACAGCGAGAGGAGGACACGTCCTCATCCATGGTCACTGCAGAACAGGAGGAGAGCACATCCTCATCCATGGTCACTGCAGAGCAGGAGAAGGACATTCCATGGTCACTGCACAACAGGGTGAGGACATTCCATGGTCACTGGAGAACAGGAGGAGAACACATCCTCATCCATGGTCACTGCACAACGGGAGGAGGATGTTCCACAGTCACTGCACAACAGGGTGAGGATGTTCCATGGTTCCTGCACAACAGGAGGACATGTCCTCATCCATGGTCACTGCACAGAGGAGAAGAACATTCCATGGTCACTGCACAACAGGAGGACACGTCCTCATCCATGGTCACTGCACAGCAGGAGAAGAACATTCCATGGTCACTGCAGAACGGGATGAGAACGTTCCATGGTTACTGCAGAACAGGAGGACATTCCATGGTCACTGCAGAACAGGATGAGAACGTTCCATGGTCACTGCCACTCGTGGCTGAGATGCACAGAGGAAGGTCCTGTGAGCCTGAAGTAGAGCCTGAGGGGGCTTCTCGTGCTTTAAGGTGGAAAAAATTGTTTTCCTGACAGCCAGCAGATTCTCCAGATGGAATTACTGAAGGGAGATACTCCCTTAAATACTGCTGAGAGTATTTAATACTAAAATTACCTCCTTCAGAGAGTCCTTCCTCCTTTTTGCTGGAGGTACAGAAAGAGAAAGGGAGAAAAAAACACAGGAATAAGGAAAAAAAGTTAAATTTGGTTGGATTTCAGTGTCTTAAAACTGAGCAGGGGCTGTGGCAGTGATGGAACATCCATCTCTTCCAAGGACTGAAGGCAGCACGAGTCTCCTGCCTCCTGATAAACGCTGATCCATGTGGCAGCTGCAGGGAGCTTGAGGAGGCTGCAGCACCGGGGCAAGGGGAGAAATCCCTGATTTTTCCCTGGCAGGCTGTGGAATGTGCAGGGAGGCTGGAATTGCTGCTTGAGGGGGGCAGATGGAGAGGAGGAGAGTCAGAGTCAGACCCACTGCTGCCACAGGAGCTGCTTTCCTGGGAAATGCTGTGTCCATGAGCAGCAAATGCTGTGGGAGGAACGGGGCTGGCACTTGGGGCCTGCAGAGAGCCCAGAGCATCCCAAAGAGTTCAGCTCTTCCTCCAGGAACACAAATGGGGCAGCTCTGGGAGTTTTTAAACTGCAGCAGACTGGAAGCAGTGGGTGGAATTGTGTGAATTTGTCAGGTCTTTTCCCAAAGAAACTTCCATGGTTTAGTTACAAACTCAGTTCCAATCCATTGGTGCCACATCTGAGGATTGTTTTTTAAAAAGCTGTGCCTTAAGGCATTTTCTTCACCCTTCTGGGGCTGACAGCCTCTCATGTCTCCTGTTTTGTGGCCTTTGGGGTGAAATCAAGTGCAAATACAGTAAAATACAGCTGATATTCCATGTGCCAGGTGCTGTGGAATTCAGGGGTCTTACAGGCAAATGAAGTCCTGCATCTGAGAGGAATTTCTTTACTTACAAAACCTTTACTTTTTTAAATTTGTTTATCAAAGTAATTCCTCAGCAAAGAATCTGTGCCTTCACTTTTGTCCTGCATTGTCTGATTCTTGTCCACATAAATCTGATTTTATCCAGGTGATGTCTGAGTCCAGCCTAAAAGCCAAGGTTTAGCTTTAATTGAAGACCCAGCCTAAATTTCATGGATTAAATGCCTTTTTCAGTTTGAGTTGCTGGACCCTGCTCTGTGCTGAGCCACTCCTGGTGTAACAACTACAGGTTCATCAGCGCTTCAGGGGAAAAACGCTTTAAAAAGTGCCTTGCAGGAGTCAGACTCTGCATTGTTGGGATTATTTGGGGCTGGAAAAAGCCTCTTGTGTGCAGAGGATCCCTTCTGTTCCCTCTGTGTACTTTTCCTTTGGGACAGAGCTCAGCAGAGCCGCTCACTTGTGAAATATGTCGGGATGACCTCAGCTGCCTGGATCAGCCTGGCCAGCACATTCCTGGCTCCCAGATTGTCTGGAGCCACGGCTGGGATGGAGGGAAGGGAGGGGGAACCCAGGCCTGTTATCCCCCCTTGATGGGAAAAGCAGGGTGCTGTGCCTGCTGAGCGTGGAAATCTGGGGATGGGACACTGGGACTGCAGCAGATTGAGGTGAGTCCTGATGTCAGGGTGGGTTCACTGCACTCCCATCAAACTGCTTTTGTCACCAATAGTCAGTGCTGGGATGGGCACTTCTGTCCCTCTGCGGGGTAAAATGAAGGAGCTGCTCCATCCAGGTGGGAAGGGATGGGAGCTTTACCTGAATGGGAAGGGATGGGAGCTCTATCCAGGTGGGAAGGGATGGGAGCTTTACCCAGATGGGGGCTCCATCCAGATGGGAAGGGATGGGAGCTTTACCTGAATGGGAAGGGATGGGAGTTTCCCATTTGTTTACAGGAGAGGGGTGGGAGCTGTGCCCTCCAGCCCTGGCTCTGTGAGGGGCTGCACTTCCTAAACCTGATCCAAGGAGCTGAGGTGCACCTGGGAGCTTTCATTCCCATCTTTGTGGGTCGGGAAGCTGTGTCTGTGTCCTGGTTCTTTCACGATGCCTTTTCAGCCTGGTTTTGTGTGCTGTCCCTCTGTCTGAGGTGTTCTGGGAGCTGCAGGGCACAGAAAATGCACCTGGAGATCACGGTTTGTCTGCAAACCACTGGTGTGTGTCCCACCTGTGTGTGTTGTACCAGCAAGAATAAAATACCAGAGTGACCCTGGCCTTGGCTGGGTTTTGGCAGGAGCTGCTGGAGGTGGGGCCAGAGCAGATTTTATCTGCCCAGTGATCCAGGGACTGCCTGTGGGAGCTGCTCTGCTGGGAATTCCAGCCCAGGGGAGCACAGCACCTGCACCTGCACCTGCACCTGCACCCCAAGCCAGCCCGGGCTCTGTCCCAGCACAGGTGAACTGTCTGCAGCCCCTCCCACCAAGGCTCTTCCCGTGGTTTTATCCCATTATTCCCATTATTTTACTGGGTTTTTGAGCTCCTCAGGAGGACTGACACAGGGGAGCAGCACTGGGGTGGGGAACCCCAACCCAGCCCAGCCCAGCTGGGAAATCCCTGGTGGCTGCGGGGTCTGAACTGACACAGGAGTTCCAGACAGGCTGGAAAAGCCCTCCCAGGGCACCGAGTCCAAGCTGTGCCTGATCCCCAGCTTGTCCCCAGCCCAGAGCCCCGAGTGCCACGTCCAGGCCTGCCTTGGGCACCTCCAAGGGTGGGGACTCCACAAAATCCCCAATTACATTTCCCAGACAATGGCAGAAACACCTCAGAGCCAGCCCCAGCCCCCACTGAACAGCTGGGTTTGAGTTTCCCTTTATCAGTTTGATCTCAGTTTAAAAAAAAAACCAACAAAAGGCAAATCAGAACCAGGGTTTGATAAGGAGCGGAACACAGGAGAGCTGTGAAGGTAGAAAAACAGCTGGGAGCACAAAAGAAATATCTCTGTGACCTTCAGCAGCAGCAGGAAGAGCCTGAGCTGAGAGGTTTGGTTGCCCAGAGACAGCAGAAAGCTCCCCAAAATTGTGCTGTGAGGACAAACAGCTCCTTCAAGACACATCACTCTGTGCCCAGGGTTACAGGAGCCTTGGAGGGATCCCACAGAATCCCAGACTGGCTTGGCTTGGCTTGGCTTGGGAGGGACCTTAAATCCCATCTCATCCCAGCCCAGCCATGGCAGGGACAGCTCCCACTGTCCCAGG
>NC_031777.1:30533013-30534846 GCF_001522545.3 Parus major | reverse complement strand
ATTAACAAAACTACAAGAATAAGAAAACCAGAATAAAACCTCCAGAAAACCCTTTTATCCCCCACTACCCAACCATTCCCTTGTTCACATGACAACATAGAGACAAAAACACTTTGGTGTTTACAACAGTCCCAATTCTTGCTATGGTCTTTCCATCAGTCTTTGTAGAGAAACAGAAATATTCTTCTGCTAATCTATGGAGTTTCTCACAAGAAAACTATTTCTGTTATAGCTTTCTATTTCTCTGATGCCAGCTGCCCAGAAATCTGCCATCAGTTCACTCCTCCCATTTCACATCTCTCTGAGGTGTGTATGGGTCAATGAGTCTAGGGGTGTCATTTTTAAGGATGGGTTATTCAAAGAAAAAGTTCTCTTCATTTGTCTCTGTGAGCATCTCTGGAAACAGAAGTTTTCTCTTTGCCTCTTGATGGCCCGAAAGGTAAAGTCACGCCAGGACAGAGGCACAGGAGGAGTTCCCATCCAGCTGGGGCTTGGGGAAGGGACCTGGGCCTGTCCCAACACGCTGAGGGGAACGAGCCCAGCCCTGGGGAGGCTCCAGGAGCTCTGCCTGTTGTGCTCCTGCCTCTCCCCAGCATTCCTGATGGGAACAGGGAGCAGCAGGAATGCCCGAGCACCCCTCCGGGCTGGGCCCAGCCCCGGGCAGTCCCCGGCTCCCTCCAGCTCTGCCTTCCCTCGGAGCAGTTGGGATTTTTCAGGGATGAAGTCAAAAGGAGAATTAATCCAGGCTTGTCAGGAAGACAGAGCAGCCCCAGCAGTGACGGGGGTGCAGGAGCTGAGCCCCCCCTGCGCTCCAGGGCACAACATGAAAGAGCTGCTCTGAATATGAAATATGTCAAATATGCCCAAATGCATTTTGTGAAAGACAATGTATTTATGTTTGGGGCTGCTTTGTTTGAAGAAGCCATCGTGGCCAGGGCTAGAAGCCCCAGTTATTTTGACTTTCTGTAAACACAGTGGTTGGACAGACCTTGCCCCCCCTCCCCACACAGGCTGTTTGCTCCTGGGAGCTGCAGTTCTTCCCTGCATCCATCGGGACAAATAAATCCAGCATTTATAACAGCTCTGGGCTGGCAGATGAAGGGACGTGTTCATCCCCACTTGGAGTGGCTTTTCAGGGGAGGATGTCATCCCCAGCAGCTCGTGGTTTATGTGTCAGGTTGGAGTCGGGAACTTTTTGCCTGATTGTTTGTAGTTCCCTGGCTCTGAACGTGAACAGAGACAAAAGCAGGCCTGGAAAAACCCTCTGCCCACATTTGGGCACGGCTTTGTCCCGTCCTGGCCTCGGGGGGAGGTCAGAGCCTGGCAGTGCCCAGCTGTGCCCAGCCCACACCAAGGGAGCTGCACAGGGCCAGGGCTGAGCCCGTGCAGTGCCCAGAGAGGCTTCACTGAGCCAGGGCTGCACCTGCAGGGCTTGGGGCTGGAAATGCCCTGGCACAGAGCCCCAACACCCCAGGGCATCACCCGGGATGGGAACGCTCCAAACCTGGATCCCAGCCCCCCTCCAGAGCACTGGGGCTCTGCTCTGTGCCCCGGGACTGAGAGGGATCTGCAGCCTTTATGCCACGACTTTAAACATTCAAACCCAAAGGATCGGCCAAAGCTTGGGCTCAGGGATCCTGGAGGTCTTTTCCAGCCTAAATAACTCCGTGATTCTGTGGATCTTTGAAACATCAGATCTGCTGTGGCTGTCCCAAGGGCAGGGCTCGGCCTCCTGTGGCTGAGGAAAATCCAGCAGGGCTCGGTGGCTCCGAGCAGAACCAGCCCCGGCTGCCCAGCTCCACCTCCGGGGATGTTTACACTGAGACAGCCAAG
>NC_031777.1:30528241-30530809 GCF_001522545.3 Parus major | reverse complement strand
GGCTGTAGTTCCAGGGGCTGCAGTTCCAGAGGCTGTAGTTCCAGGGGCTGGTGCTGTTCCAGGGGCTGCAGTTCCAGGGGCTGCAGTTCCAGAGGCTGTAGTTCCAGGGACTGTGCTCCAGGGACTGATGTGCCACGGCCAGCACTGAGGTGTCACCCCAGCCCCACAGGCTGGCCCTGGGGGCTGTCACTGCCGCTGCCCTTCTGTAGCACAGCCCAGCTTTATTCCCAAATCCCTGGGGTTCATCCATGCCAAGGCTGGAGCTGGTTGTCACCACGTGTTCCCAAAACCAGCACTGCTGTGCCACGTGTGGCCTTCCCCCCAGTTTTCCTCCCTTTTTTGTGCCCAACACCGCAGAGCTGGAGCCAAAGCCCCACCAGATCCATCCTGGATGTCCCTCACGTGCCCCAGTCCCTGCTTTGGGGCGAGCTCCGTGTGTTCAGGGGGGCACAGGGGAATGCCGAGGAATGCCAATGGCACAAGGCTGGAGCAGGAGCTGCTGCCAGGCTCTCCCAGGGGATGAGGCTGGGCTGAGCCCCAGGGAAGGGAGCCACACTCCAGCACTGGGAACAGCAGGAATGGGGACAGACAGTGCTTGGCCCCTCTGTGCCCAGCCCATCCCTCAGCCCCGGCTCCTGGAGAGCCCCTCACTCACACCAGAGCCACAGGGGAGCAGCTGGGGCTGGCCTGGACCCCTGGCAGTGTCCCAGTGGACACTGGGCTGGAGCAGCCTGGGACAGGGGCAGGTGTCCCTGCCATGGCAGGGCTGGCAATGGCTGGATTTAAGATCCCTCCCAACTCAAACCGGTCTGGGATTCCGGGATTCCAGGATCTTCCACCTGTTGATTTCACTTCCCATTGCCAGGGTTTCCTCGCCCCCTGCCATGGATGGATCCTGTGGCTGGGCTCAGGCTGCCTGGAGGGCTCTGCTGGCTCTGGAGTTGTGATGGGATTTGAGGGTTGGGGATCACCAGGACCTCTGGGATCACCGGGGCAGGTCCATGCACAGGGCTGGGCCCCAGAGCCCCCCTTGCGTGGCCTCTCCTGGCCCTGACCCCACAGAGCTCTGGGGCTGCCCCAGAGCCTGCAGTGGGAATGGGCTGGGAGGGGACTGGATACAATCCCTGCCTGTCCCCGTCACATTTCAGGGCATGGCTTTGGCAGCAATTCCCATTTCCTGCTGTGAGCTCCAAAGCCATTCCCAACACTCCGGTTTCCCTGGAAGCTCCTCCTGGCAGGGACACGGGGCACAGGCGAGCCTCAGGGCTGCACCTTGCCTTTCCCAGCAGGATCATGGAGCACTGTAAATTAAGCACAGGAGCCACAATTTATTCCTTTTTTGGGAAGCTTTTTTGTCTCCTCTGAAACATCCTTGCCGCAAATCCTCCCGCTCCGAAGGCAGAGGGGAGCCCAGCCCACGCAGGCTGAGCCCGAGGCTGCAGAGATTTTATTTGTGCTTTGCTCGCTATTTATGGGGTTTTAAAATTAAGTTTTCTAATGTTACTTAATACCCAAGTAAGTTTAATTTCCTTGAGTTCCTTGAGTTCCAGTGAGGCTCTCCAAGGCAGAGCAGCCTGTTGGCTCCCAGCTGGGTGGACAGCCACAAAATTCCCTTCTCTGCCACATTCTGTGGCCACGCTGAAAAAAGAATGGTTTTGTCCCAATCTCACCTGTCTGGTCCTTTTTTGCCCTCAAGTGTCTGCTGAGAGCTGGGTGAGCTCATTCCCTGTTCCACTGCTGGGAGCTGCAGCCATTCCCTGGGAACAGCAGCAAATTCCATCCCTTCCACAGCATCCCATGGACACAGGAACAGAACAGCTCCAGAGTTGCCAGGGCACCTCGAGCACCTGGGAAGAGCCTGGCCTGGCTGAGGCTCAGAGGCACCAAATCAGGGCTGGCTCCTCGTGTCAGGACCTCAGGAGGCTGCAGAGCTCAGCTGAGGAGAGGAGGGGTGAGCACAGCCTGGAAAAGGAGGAAAAACTCTTTAAAAATAAACATAAAAATATAAAAAAGCAGAAAATCAACTCCTGTCACATCATTGTCCAACTTCCAACCCTGCTTCCAGTTCCAAGTTTCATTTTCCATCCACCCAGTCATGGGAAAAGGGGAAATGCTGAGCCCTGGAGGGGCATTTTCCAGGGAAGCCGAAGGGTGACCCAGATATTACATGGTAGAGGGTGAATCATGGTGATGTCACTGTGATGTCACTGTGATGTCACATTTATTGATTGCAAAGGCCACCACAGCCTTTGCCTTCAGCCCACGTGGAGTGCAGGTGCCCCCTCCAGCACCTCTTCCCTACACCCTGTGGGGTTTGGATTCCAGCTGGGCTTGGTTTCAGTGCTGGGTTTGGTTTCCATGATGGGTTTGGTTTGGGTTTGCTTTGGTTTCCAGTTGGGTTTGGTTTGGTTTCCAGTGGGGTTTGGTTTCCATGCTGGGTTTGGTTTCCATGCTGGGTTTGGTTTGGTTTCCATGATGGGTTTGGTTTCCATGCTGGGTTGGGTTTGGGTTTGGTTTGGTTTCCATGCTGGGTTTGGTTTCCATGATGGGTTTGGTTTGGTTTCCATG
>NC_031777.1:30523121-30526611 GCF_001522545.3 Parus major | reverse complement strand
CTCCACACTTCCCAGTGAATACTGGAACCACATCTCCACACTTCCCAGTGAATATTGAAATCTGGGCTTCATGATCCCTGTGAATCCTTTCCAGCTCAGGATATTCTGTGATTCTCCTTAGCTCCAGTTATGCTTTTTTCTTCCAGGCTGGATTGTTAAACCAGAGCAGGAATAGCAACACCCTCAAAAAAACCCAAACAAACCCTAAAAACAAACAAACAAACAAAAACAAACCCCAAAACAAACAAAACAAAAACAAGCAAAACAACAACAACAAAAAATCTCGCAAAACCCCCAATGTTCCATCTGTCAGGCTTTTTTTCAACCTTCTGCAGGGCTGTAGAACCACAGAACAGTTTGGGTTGGAAGTGACCTCTGGGGTTCCTCTAATCCACACCCCAAAATAGATCAGAACAGGGTGGAGGTTGGTTTTGCTTTCCCAGAAGAGATGCATGTGGCTTGTCTGCCATTAACTTCTTCCTTAAACTACTTTTTTCCTTGCAAAAAGCCCTGACTCAGTGTGGTCTTGAACAGGACAACTTCCCTCGTTCAAAATAGTCACAGTTCTTTGAAAGAAACCAAACCTCAAACCACTTCCTTCCCTCCAAAGTGAAAGGGCCTGGAGTGGTGGTGTCAGGCAGCACTCGTGGTGCTTGGGGAGTGCTCCTGCTCCTGTCCCTGCTCGTGCTCCTGGCTCCTGCTCCTGTTCATGTCCCTGTTCCCATCCCTGCATCCTGTTTCCTGGATGGAAACTCAGAACTGAAACACTGCAGCCCCTAAAAGCAGCTGCTGAGGTGCTGTGGATGTGCCAGCCTGGTCTCCACCCTTGCAGCTCCCAGGATTGAAGGATTGAGGATTGAAGAAGGGATTGAGCCAAGGCCAGCTCCCCGCCTTGGCTGCACCTCAGGACTCTGCAGTTTATTCCTCTCTCTGCACAGCAGCACTGTGACCCGGGGCCAGCAGGAGCAAGCACTGCTCCCCCGGGTCACATCCTGCCTTTATTGCCATTTATTTCTCTCCAGCTGGTTATTGATCCATCCTTTGGCAGCAGCGGTTGCCATGGCACCAAACATCCCAGTGCTCTCCCCTGCCTCATAAATAGCAATTATGGCACAGCAGCCCAGGCTTTGCCATCTGGACAATCCCATCCACTTTCTCCCCCATCTTCTCTCCACAGGACAGCCTTTGCTTTCTAATCAGGATTTACCTTTTTAAACTCCTTTATTCCCGTTTCCCTGGGCAGGTGTGGGGTTATCCCATGGTCCCAATGTCCGGCAGGATCCAGAGCCAGGAGCTGCCCTCGAGCTTCCAGTGGAGCACGGGGAGTGAATCTGGGAGTGTGGGGAAGGGAACGGGGCTGGAAGTGGAGCTGGAGCGGCAAAGCTGGCAAAAGCTTTTGGCAATTTTCAAAAAGAGGGAATTACCCAGACCCAGGGAATCCCGGGTTGTGTTGGGAGGAGAGTTAAAGATCATCCCCCCTGGCAAGGACACCTCCCACTGGCCCAGGACACCCCAGGGATCCAGGGACAGCCTGGGAGCATCTGCAGAGCACCAGGAGCACAGGGAAAAGGGCAGAGGTGGATTTGGGAGCTGGAGCTGCAGCACACAGCCAGTGCTCCGAGCTCAGAGCCCAGCTCTGCATTTCCTGCCCAAGGATTCTGATGGAGCTCAGCTGGGGCTGCTCAGTGAGAGCCTGGCTGGAAATGCAATAAATAAATAGAGAGCTACATCAATCAATCAATCAATCAATCAATCCCTAGCAACAGGTGCAGCCCTTTCCCAAATTATTTAAGGATTATGGAATTATGGAATCCCAGACTGGTTTGGGTTGGGAGGGACCTCAGAGCCCACCCAGAGCCACCCCTGCCATGGCAGGGACAGCTCCCACTGTCCCAGGCTGCTCCAGCCTGGCCTGGAACCCTCCGGGGATCCAGGGGCAGCTCCAGCTGCTCTGGGAATTCCTGTGCCAGGGTCCCCTCACTCCCTTCCACTTCATCCCTGGCACTGAAGCCGTGTCACAGATGTGACCCTGGCCCTGTCCCCGAGGGTGGCCAAAGGACAATTCTCAGTGTGAGGTGATGTCCCAAGGTCCCTCAGGTACAGCCAAGTGCTGATGTCCATCCTGCCCCAGCTCCTGAGCCTGAAACAGCAGCAAAAAATCACATTGATCTCCACCAACAACGTCCCCAGAACATCCCCCGCACATTTCCACCCCTGGGAAATGGCCTGATTTAAAGGCAGTAACCCGAGCTGTCCCGTGCACTTCATTCCTTCTGGCCAGCCTCAAGGGTCGCTGCTTCCAGTTTTGCAAGGTGCAGGATGGAGGAGGCGACAGAGGCGTCTGCGGGCATGGGAGCGGTTTGAAAGCTCTTCCAGAGCCGGGCTCTGCGGAGATTCAACGGGGGCTGCAGCACCAGGAGATTGTTTTTGTCCCTAAAAATAAACAGCAGAGAGTTTGGCTCAGCAGGATCTGTGTACAGCCCTGGGGATGGAAAGCAGCAGAGGAAGTTGTTTAAAATAAATAAATAAAAAGAAAACACCATTTTTCCCCCTGCTAGGGAGCCAGGTTTTGTTCTCCTGGATATCCTGCCAAGATACACAAAATGTGACAGTCCCAGGAGCGCGGCAGCCCCAGCAGCGAGTGCGGGGTGGCCTCGGGGTCACAGAACAGGGGACACTTCTGGGGTGACTGGGGGGGTCACACCCCGGAGCTGGGGGCTCTCCCTGGCACATTTGGGGCTCAGGTGGCACTTTTGGGGCTCAGGTGCCAGGAGCCAGCCCAGGGGAAGCCCTGGGGTGCCAGGGCTGTGTCCGTTTGCAGAGGGGACTGTCCTGTTCCTGCTCCAGCTCCAGACCCAGCTCCATCTCCATCCATCTGAGCACAGCAGGGCTGGGCCAGCCCTGGCAGGAGCAGGGGACAGTGGCAGTGCCACCAAGCTCTGCTGCTCCTCTCAGTTTATTTAAGTCCTGCAGTTTATTTAGTAGCTCCTACTCTGGGGTCTGTGTGGCAGTTTTCCTCTGCAGGGCACAGATTTTCCATTCCCAGCTCTTTCCTGGGGGTTCAGCACACGAGACCCAAGAGGTTAAAGCTGAATGTGTTGAAAGAAAATGCAATGTTCTCCCACAAAGCTGCATGGAACAAGAGGCTTTGGAGAACCACAGGTCTGTGGAATGAGGCTGGAAAAGTCTGGAAAAGACCTCCAAGGTCTCAGAGTGAAAGGGGATGTGCTTTGCTGAGCTTGGTGACATGCAGCAGTCAGAAAATTTGGCTGGGAAGGTCACAGAGCTCCAGACCCAGGTCCTGGGCCAGGTCCCAGAGGCACAGCAGGAGTGGAAGTGGCCCAGCTCTGGGGAGCCAGCAGCAGCCAGGAAAAGGCTGAATTCATCCCAAGGCTGTTCAAAATGACACTCGGCTTTTCACAGCTTGGTTTCTGCACAGGGCAGAGCCTGGGGAGCTGCTGCGGGACAGTGTCCCCTCAGTGTCCCCACA
>NC_031777.1:30521868-30522879 GCF_001522545.3 Parus major | reverse complement strand
CTGCAGCTCCCAAACCCAGCACAGCCACCGAGATTCGGTCCCTTTGCAGAGCACCAGCAAGGAAAAAACATCTCCTGGGTCTGGAGAAGGAATTTCCATGTGCACGAGTTTTCCAGATAAAAAAGACAGGGGTTTGTTAACATGTGTCACTTCTCTCTGTGGTTGTATTTCACAGAGGAAAGCTTTCAAAACAACTTTGACTTTTATTAGAGGACACACGTAAAGAACTTTTTTTTAAATTTGTTTTTTTTTTTAAATGAATCAGCTGTTCCATCTCCCCTCTGAGTCCAGATCCTGAGGAGCTTAAACTCTGCAGAAGAGCCTTTCGGATCCCAGAACTGAGGATGGCTCTGAAACAGTCATTTTATACCCTCGGGGAAAATTTAAATCCTGGATTTAGGCTGTTCCATGTTGGAAAGGCTCTCGGGAACTCTGGACACCCAGGACATTTTCCAGGAAGGCTCCGAGCCCAGGCAGCGGTGCCCGAGGAGCTGAGCCGTGGCCCCGGAGCCCTGAGGGGAGACGTGAGGGGAGCCGTGAGGGGAGCCCTGAGGGGAGCCCTAATGGGAGCCCCGGAGCCCTGAGGGGAGCCCTGAGGGGAGCCCTGAAGGGAGCCCCGGAGCCCTGAGGGGAGCCCTGAGGGGAGCCCTGAAGGGAGCCCGGAGCCCTGAGGGGAGCCCTGGAGCCCTGAAGGGAGCCGTGAGAGGAGCCCTGAAGGGAGCCCGGAGCCCTGAGGGGAGCCCCGGGCCGCTCTCGGCCCCGCCCGTCCCGCCCAGGCCGGCCTGAACCCGCTGCGGCCGGGCCACAGCAAAACCGCGGTGGGATGGAGGCAGCACCGAGGGACCTCAGCCGCATTTACTGAAAAACAGCCCCCAAAACACATTTCCTGTGCCTGATTTCCCTTGGAAATCAGGATGGTATGGCAGCCGGAGGGGCCCGCTCGGGCCAGCCCAGCCCGGCTCCTCCAAAGGACAGGAGAGCAGCCAGGACCCAGGCTGGGAAAAGGTGTCC
>NC_031777.1:30514448-30520545 GCF_001522545.3 Parus major | reverse complement strand
AGCAGCTGGGGCTGTCCCTGGATCCCTGGCAGTGCCCAAGGCCAGGCTGGATGGGTTTGGAGCAGCCTGGGACAGTGGGAGCTGTCCCTGCCATGGCTGGGATGGGATGAGCTTTAAGGAGTGTTTTTCAGGGCAATGGAAATGATATAAATTAGAGACATGAAACAGCTCTTTAAGCGGGAATTTGATGAATAACAGCTCCTTGGAGCAGTGGAACAGCAGGAATTCAGGGTAGAGGAAATTCTTTCCTGTGGAGGGGAGGTGCAGTGGGGGATGAAAACCAGGGAAAAACACAGCATAAAACACTCCCAGGCACAGGGGGGGATTTTGGGGTGTCTGTGCAGGGCAGGAGCTGGATCAGTGATCCCTGTGATAAAACAGCCACAACATCCATCAGTGCAGGATGACACCTCAAAACCTCGTCCTTTGATCACTCCCACTGAACCAGGCCTAGCCAAGGTGGGATTTAATTAATTGCTTTTCTTCATCAGCCCAGGAGCCTGGAATGCCTGAGCACTTCCCCCCAGTTTTGGGGCACACGCCGTCCCAAGTGAACAGCGTCATCTCAGCTGGAAGACGTGAGCACAGTGGGCAGCCCATAAATATCCATTATTGCTCCATGGAAAACAGGAATATGCACGTGGCCTTTGGCAGGGGAGCCCCGCCCTCTGAGGAGCACAGGAATTATTTGGGGCATGGCAGGAATGTCTCTCCCCTCATTCCATCTCTTTTATCCTTCTCCTGGTCTTTAGGATCCTTCCAATAGAAGAGCTTGTGTTGGAAAGCAGAGGAATTTCCAGCACAGCAGCAAGGAAAGGTGCGGGATCAACAGGCTGCTCGGTGGGGATTAGACACGGCTGGGCAGCCGGATTCCCACGGATTTCGGTTATCGGGAACGTCATCCCGAGGTCTCCTCTGTTTCCAAACAAGGCCTGCCCAAAGCAGATTGTGGAATCCACAACCTCATCACATTTGGGCTTTCCAGCTCAGGAATTCCTGGGGATGGAAACAGGAATTCCAGCCCAGGGCTGAGGAGCGGTGGCACCGTGTGGGACAGTGGTGGTGGCAGGAGAGCTGATCCCACCGGAGCCACACACAGAGGGGTCTGGCTGCAGAGCAACACCGAGACCCCAAATCCCCTCCTGTGGCCTTTGGGGACCCTCAGCACAGCGGGGACTGTGTGGGGCAGGGTTGGGGCACTCAGTGGGACAGGGTTGGGGCACTCAGTGGAGCAGGGTTGGGCACTCAGTGGGGCAGGGTTGGGCACCCAGTGGGGCACATTTGGGCACTCAGTGGGGCACATTTGGGCACTCAGTGGAGCAGGGTTGGACACTCACTGGGGCAGGGTTGGGACACTCACTGGGGCAGGGTTGGGCACTCACTGGGGCACATTTGAGCACTCAGTGGGGCAGGGCCACCTTCCACAGCCCAGGGTGCTCCAATTACATTTGCACTAATTACCCTGGAGGTTTCTGACAGAGAAGAGATGCAGAAAAGCAGAGTTAAATTATTCTCCTGTCACAAGTCTGCCCAGGGGAGCAGGAACATCCTGTTTGCACTATTATGAGATAATAAAGGCATTAAACAGGACATAATTATGGCCTCATTAGTTATGGCCCTACACATTTATTGGGGGGTTAAATCTCTCTGTTCAGACCACAGACTCGACCTGGCCTAAGAATCCCCCTGGAATGACGAAGTTTTCCCTTTCAGTAATGTCTAGGAGTTAATAAAATCCACGGGTAATAGAACAAGCACAATTCCTGCCGGGATCTCGGCGCCAGGGCCGTGGGACACGGCTGGGACAGGGGGACACTTTCCTCCTGGCCACATGTGACAGAATCCGGGGATGCTTTGGGTGGAAGGGACCTCTCAGAGCTTCACCTGCAGTCACTCCCCTGCAATGGCATCTCTCAAATGTTATTTATGTCCTGCTCTGGCTTTTTTTAATAGAGGAGGAAAACTTCCCTCCCTTCCTCCTCATTTGTTACAGGCATTAAGTTAAACATGGCTTCCTCTTAAACTCGACCTAATCCAATTAATATTAATATTGCCCTGAGCCAGGCTGATCTCATTAGTGTCGATATTTAATATCTTTTCTGCGAGTTGTGCTGAAAATGAGCTTCTTGTTCTTCAGCGGGTCTGGAGAGGAAGAACAATTTTCTTCCAGCTCGGGAATGCGGGAATAAGGAACGGCCTGGGGCAGGGAGTGCGGGATGCAGCGGCTCCTGTGCCCCCGGCAGAGCTCCGGGAGCTGCGGGGCCCCGGGCACGGGAAGTTCTCGGGAAGTAACTCCGACCTGGGAGCCTCAGCCAAGGAGGGAATGACGGGGAAGCACCGGGATAAAGAGCATCCCGCTCGGGGCATTCCCAGCACTCCATCCCGCGGAGAGAGCGCACTGGGGACCCGGCTGCGACACCGGCCCTGGGGGATCTCCTGCCGCTCCTCCTGCTCCGCAGGGATGCTCCGGGCACGGCTCATTAGCGGGGGCACGGCTCATTAACAGAGCGCTCATTAACACGCCAAAAGTCGGGGATTCCGTTGATTCAGGATTCCTGCAGGCTGCTGGCCCCGGAGCACCAAGGGCTCGGCAGGAGCTGAAAAAGGCGTTTTAGCCCTGCTTGCTGCCATCCCCTTCCCTCCCCGGGCTCAGGGGGATGGATCCCAGGCAGCACCCGCACCCCAGCTCAGCAGAAGGAATCACTCCCGGGACGTGAGAAGGAGCAGCTGCCGAGCTCAGGGCCAGGGTTTGGAGCAGAATCACCCAGATTTTGGTTGTAGCAATAGCAGCAAGGGAAACAGGATCCCTGTTCTGCAGAACAAAACTCCCTTTTTGTTTTGGCCCAGCAGCAAATAACTGGGACCCATAGAATGCCATAAAACCATAGGATGGTGTGGCTTGGGAAAGACTTTAAAGAACAAGCTGATCTTTCGGGTCCCTTCCTATCCAAACCACTCCATAAATTACAATTAATCCCCTTTCATGTGCAGAGCACGGGGAGATGATGCAATGAAAACTGCCCAGCTGCAGCTCCAGGGCTCACTGTAGGATGGCTTCATCCTCCTCCTCCTCCTCCCAAACCACAAAATGAATCTTTCCTTGCCACGACCTCCTGGTTTTAGGTCAGGCTGCTCTTGCTGCCCTCTGCCCCGTCCCAGCACATCCTGCCTGGTGCCAGAGCAGCCCTGGCAGGAGCAGCGCAGCTCCGGGCCAGCCCCAGCTCATCTGGACAAAGCCATTTTCAGGTCATTAATGCTGAACCTCAGCCCCCGGAACAGGGGAGTGGGACCTGAGACCTGGGGATAATTGGGGTTTTGTTTGTGGCTTTTTGATAAACGGCCTGGGCTGGAATGGGAGTGACCTCAGAGCCCACCCAGAGCCACCCCAGCCATGGCAGGGACAGCTCCCACTGTCCCAGGCTGCTCCAAACCCATCCAGCCTGGCCTTGGGCACTGCCAGGGATCCAGGGACAGCCCCAGCTGCTCTGGGAATTCCATCCCAGGGAACAATGCCTCCCCAGTATCCCATCCCGAATGGATCCCTGCCCTGTCCCAGGGCCAGCCCCAGCTCCTGGGTGTCACCTCACGCTCCCAGGGGCCACTCGGGCAGCTCGCCCGGGTCCCTGAGGTGCCAAAACAGAGCTGGCAGCGGTGGGATTCGAACCCACGCCCCCGCAGGGACTGGAGCCTTAATCCAGCGCCTTAGACCGCTCGGCCACACTACCCCGGCCCGGCATTCCTGGGATCGGGATCGGAGCCCGGGATCGGGAATGGGATCGGGATCGGAGCCCGGGAATGGGATCGGGATCGGGAATGGGATCAGAGCCCGGGAATGGGGTCGGGATCGGAGCCCGGGAATGGGGTCGGGATCGGAGCCCGGGAATGGGATCGGGATCGGAGCCCGGGAATGGGATCAGAGTCCGGGAATGGGACTGGAGCCCGGGATCCGCACCCTGGGCACGGCCTTGTCCTGGTGCAGATCCTCCGGATCCTCCTGCGCTGCCCAGGAGCTCCCGGGGGAGGACAGAGAGGAGCCCTGGCTGCAGCACTCCCAGAGCCCTTCCAGGGTGGAATTCCTGCTCTGCCACCTCCTCTCCTTCCCTTGGCAGCCTGGATTCAGTCCAGGATCCACCAGCTCCACCCGATCCTTCCACGCCTCCCCGCTCATCCCTGCGGCTCTTTCCTTAAGAGCTGCGGGAGCCCCTGCATCCTGCTGGGAACGGGAGCCAGAATCCCGCTGGATTTGTGCCTTCCCTCCCGTGCCGGTGTCCCGGTGACCCACAGGGACCGGGGGCTCAGGGGGCAGTGGCTGTGTGGCCCACACAGATCCCAAAAGGCCACTTTGGGATCAGGGAAGGTGCCAAAATCTGCAGGAGAGCTCCTGCCAAGCGCTGGGAGCCAGACCCAGGGAAGTTCGGGAGTTACATAAATATTTTTCCTCCCCGGTTAAACACAGCCACTTTCTCCTTCCTCAGCACGGTGATAAAAGCACATTTCAATAAACACGGCTTCAAAGGGATGTTTGCATTTGGCTCCTCTTCCAGCCTTTTTCATTCACTGGAACAGCTCCTGGCTGCAGGAGAGACCCCCCGGCTCCCTCTGGAAACTTCTCCCAAACCCTGCCATTCCCAGACACGTTGTGATGTAAACGATAAAACAGCCATTGATAAAAAAGGAAGTGTCAGAATTCCTTGCTCCATGGGGTTTTTGATCCAGTCCTTGGAGTCTCTGGCCCAGATCCCAGGATGGATCCCTGTCAGGGATCCCCTGCAGAGGTGATGAAATTCCAGCAGGAAATTGGTCATTTGAGGATAATAATTGGATTTTCATGAAGAGGACACTCACAAACTGCTGCAGATTTCTGAAAGTTGATTCCTTTCCAGCCAGCAGCTGCCAAATCATTCCCAAACAAATTCCAGCTCCACGGAAGTTTTCTGGCTCCATCTGGGGTCCCGTGGTCCTGGGGACCCTGATCTGCTGCAGGAGAGCTGGGGAAGTGCAGGACCTGAGGAAATTTTCACCTCATTGTGTGGCAGGGGTTGGGAAAGCTTCCCAACAAACATCCTGCAGGGCTGGGGAGGTTTGGAATGAAACCCCAAACCACTTTAATAAATCCAATGGGATTATTTCAATTAAAAAGAAGTGATTACAGCAGCCCTTATTTTCTCATTAGGGCATTTAAATAGCCCCTATTAAAAGATTAGAAGATACTGAGCCTTTGTAGGGCTCTCAAAAACACTGCTTGGAATATCCCTGATTAAAATTGTTGTGGTTTAAATACTTCTGCCTAAAGATTACATTAATAAAATTGGACATCCCCATCCAGATTTGGGACAGCAGCTTTGAGAAGTCAAGACCTCCCCTGGGATCAACCATGGCCATGGAAAACCCACCTGGGTTTGTAGAAAAAGGTTTTATTCCCCTGAAACAGAAGAAAAATCCCTTCGATATTCCCTGACCTGCTCATTCTTGTGTTCTCCAGCAGCCCAGGCCAGAAGCTGCCAGGAGCAAATAATTCCCATTTCCATAGATCAGGAGATGAATCATTGCTGGTATTTTTAGCAGGTCATTAAGGGCTGGCAGGGATATTTGCAAACTGACTCGTGAGGGTTTGGATTGGTGTGAGCACAAGCTCGGAGAGAAAACATCAACTGGGAGTCACAACAGAGGGGAGGGCAGGACTGGGAATTGCATCTCCAGGTCTGAAAATACCAGGGAGGGATGCCAGGGGTCTGTGGGAGCCTGGGCAGCACTCCACTGAAATGTGGGAGTACAAAAGATGGGATAAAGATCTGTCCCCAGCCCATGGATATTTACACACCCTGGGGAGGGATGCTGCAGGCATTGGGAACAGCTGGGTACTGTGGGATAATGAAAAGGGATTTTTCCTGCTGTTTGTGAGCAGGGAAGTTCCTTGGCAGTTCAGAGGAGCATCTGGGCACCTCAGAGGAATCATGGAATGGGTGGGGAGGGACCTGAAATCCCATCCAGAACAACCCTGCCATGGCAGGGACAGCTCCCACTGTCCCAGGCTGCTCCAAACCCATCCAGCCTGGCCTTGGGCACTGCCAGGGATCCAGGGACAGCCCCAGCTGCT
>NC_031777.1:30509829-30513403 GCF_001522545.3 Parus major | reverse complement strand
CCAGGGCCACCCTGGCAGCAGGAAGGTGACCCTGGATCTGGGCTCTCCTTGGGAGCTGCTGTTGCTGGAGGGAAAAACCATCAGGAAAACGGGAACAGGCCCAGGCAGCTCCCAGGGATCCTCACCTTGGAGGGCAGCAATGGATCACAGGGGACAGGAAAGCCCTGCCTGGCTGCCCATCCCCAGCTTTCAGCAGCTCCAAGGCACAGCTGGAAAAGGATCCTCACTCCCAGCCCGGGCTGGGCTCTGGCAGCAGCCCTGGAAGGGGAAATGCGGCTCCAGCTCCATCAGCTCCCACAGCACCTGTCAAATGAAGGGCTCTGCCTGGAGCCTTAAAGGCACAAAGGCTCTGCAGCAGCCAGGGAAGGGAGCTCAGGGAACTGCAGGAGCTGGGATCACACAAGAGACACTTAATGTCTTCTCTGAGGGGGAAATTTGGTGCCACAGAGGAACACGGTGATAAAACGGGACTCAGGTGCCTGAAGCCCTGAGAGGACACAGCTGGTGCCTCCTGGTCTGCCACAAACAGAATTCCTTGCCAGGGTAACAGAGCTCATTCCTCACCAGGGAATGAACCAGCTCCATCCCCCTGCACAAAATCAGGGAATGGTGGGATCAGCTCTTGGCTCTCCCCACATCCCCTCAGAGCCCAGCACTTTTGGTTGGAATTTCTTTGAGGAATGGATTGAATATGGAGTAAATTGAGTTGAACCTTTGCTGTAAATGCAAGCATTTGTTTCTTGGAGTCTCAGGGGAGCTTCCATTGATTATCCTGAGCCCTGTGGCCAGGCTGGAAAGGAATTTGTTTCTGAGGGAAAAGGAGCAAGTCACAGACAGATGCAAGGTGGGTTTCTGATACAACAGGAGAAAGGAAGTGAATTCAGGATTTGGGATCAGAAGTGAGCTGAGTTTGGCCAGCTGGAACAAGTCTCTGAACATCTCAGGCCCCCTGGGCAGGCTGGGACAGGGCCAGGCTGTTCCTGTGGGATGGCAGTGCCCAGCCTGGGCTCAATCCACTGCTGCTCATGATCCTGCCACCACAAACCCAGCCCAGCTGCTCCTGCCAGCTCCCCTCCAGCCCAGCCCAGAGCCTGGGGCAGCAAAACTCCTCTTCCACATTCCTCTTTTCTCCTGAGCAGTGCTGAGGTGGAGCCGAGCCCCACAAATGCTCTGGTCCTTCACCTTCTGCTTTGCTCCATCGGGGGCTGGAGGGGGAAGGAGGGCTCTGCTGGCACCAGCATGGGGGGAAGGAGAAGGCCTGGAACTCCTGGCAAGATCTCCCAGAGAATCCACGCTGGATGCAGGCAGCACTTCTGGGAATGCAGAGCTGTGGCTGCTGGCAAAGGCACGGCTCCAGCTGGAGCTCCTGGGCATTGCTGCCTGTGCCTCACGGGAGATTTGGTGTCAGGAACCAAAGTGAGTCCAGAAGAAACCTTTGGAAAAGGCAACAGCGTGGACAAACACCTGGAAAAGGAGGAGAGCAGCACAGTTGTCCAAGTTCAGACATTTCTGGGAGGAAGGCAGGGAGCGGAGGCCGGGGGAGCTGGGGCTGCCCCTGGGTCCCTGGCAGTGCCCAAGGCCAGGCTGGACACTGGGTTTGGAGCAGCCTGGGACAGTGGGAGCTGTCCCTGCCATGGCTGGGTGGGATGGCTGGGATTTGAGGTCCCTGGCTATTCCTGTCAGGGAAGGGAAGGAAGGAAGGACGAGGGGAGCTCTCCCCCAGCACAGGCAGTGCAGAGCTCCCGGGGCAGGACACGCCCCGAGGGAAACACCCTGAACCCGAGGAGAGCACAGCCCATCCCAAAAGCAACCACAGAAACCCAAGGTCAACGAGCCAAATACCTGGGAACAAGCAGGAGCAGCTCCATGTGACATCCTGGGGCATTTCCCCCTTCAGCCAAGTGTTTGTTGTGCAATCTCGAATGGCGGCGTCCCGAGATTTTGAATACAAACTTCCCATTTCCTGGTCCAAGATGCTGCAGAAATGAGTTGAGAGCTCTTTGCTTGCATGAAATCCCTCCCCAAAAGCAGCCCAAGGCTTTGACACGGAGCCTGGGAACGGAGCACACGGCTTGTGGCTGGAATGGCTCTGTTTCTGCTCTTCCCTGCGTGTCCAAGAGAGACAATTCCTTTTACGTTCATCTGTCCTCATGGAAGCCTGGAAGAGGAGAAGAGAGAAATGATTATAAATGATTAATATCATCTAAATATAATTCCTTCATTCTCAGAGCCTCTGTGACACACTCCCTCAGGGAATATTCCCAACTGAAATGGAATTCTGCTCCGCTCCTCACACATCTCCCGTTGCTCTTGGGAAACACACGAGGCATTCAAAGTCAGCAGGAACAACCTTGGTGTCCTGGGGAGAACCCAACAGGCAGCTTGGAAATGCAGGCAGACAGGGAAATCCAGGGAAAACCCAGCCTAAGGGTTCAGCTTTCCTCCCCAAGCCCTGCAGCTGCTCTGGATCAAGATCCATCAGGGTGGCATGTGTGTGAAAATGGGGTTTGCAAGAGAAGGAAAAGGAATTTTCAGTGGTGCTTCAAGGGTTAGAAATGATGGCTGAAAAGTGGGGAGGAAACACCTTCCAGTTCCTGCCCTGCTCAGCATTCCAGGAGCCAGCTGGGACACTGTGGGACAGGCTGGGATTGTTGGGCTGTGTGTGCAGGGCCAGCAGCTGGACTGGATGATCCCTGTGGATATTCCATGATTCTGTCAGGAATCTGCCAGGGTGGGAGCCACGGCTCCTACTCCATTTCCCAACATCCTTTAGCAAGACAGGAGAGAATCAATATTTCCCTACTGATTAGATGGTAAAAGGGAAGAGTAAAAATTGCATTTGTCAGTCAGCTACCGCAGACAGCAGCAGATAAAATAATTACAGAGCACTTCTGGGGCTCAGGCTCGTTCCAGTGATTCATGGGGATGCTGGGAAGCTGTGCTGGGACTGAAGGGCATCTGGAGTTTGTGCCTTGGAGTCCACTCAATCCATCACTGGCTGGGCTGGGATTCCCAGCCCTGCTCAGCCCTGCAGCAGCAGCACCCCCACATTCCCATGGCCAGTGGGACAGCGAGGGCACAGCCAAAGCTCCCAAAGTGGCCCCGGGCTGGGACCTGGGCACTCCTGCATGGCCAGGGCCTCTCCCGGTGACACCGAGGAGCGCGGGGACAGAACTTTCCTGTAAATGAAAGCCGCCGTTTCTAAGAACTCTTCTGACTAATGTGGCTCAGCCTTGGCTGGAGAACACAAACCCTTCATCAAACACAGTGAGAAATGCCAGAGAAAGCTCAAATCCAGGGAATGTGAGGCTGGGAGGGAGCAGGCTGACCCCAGCACTCGGAACGCTGGGGCCGGGAGCCAGGCCCTGCCTCGGGCTTAGCTGGGCTGGATTCAAGGCTTAGTGCTGCTCCTGTTTCCTAGGGACAAAGGTATCCTGGGCCAGCACGAGGGATCTGGGCCTCAGCATGGAACAGGAATTCCTCAGAATCTGAATCCAATCTGCAACATCCAATCCAAGGAAAACCACACCCTTTGGGCTTCAGGGAATTGGGAGCAGCCCAGAGCAGGGGCAGA
>NC_031777.1:30505454-30507155 GCF_001522545.3 Parus major | reverse complement strand
GCCTGGGACATCCCAACTGCTCCTCAATCCATGGGAACTGAGCCTGGGACATCCCAACTGCTCCTCAATCCATGGGGAACTGTGCCTGGGACATCCCAACTGCTCCTGAATCCATGGAAACTGTGCCTGGGACATCCCAACTGCTCCTCAATCCATGGGGAACTGTGCCTGGGACATCCCAGCTCCTCCTGAATCCATGGGGAACTGTGCCTGAGCAGAGGGAAACTCTAAATCCACAGCCCAGGGTCCATCTGGGAGGAGCTGAAGGTTGATTTGGGATTATTTTTGGAGGGGAGCTCCTCACTCACCGCAGCCTCCAGGGCCTGGTCCAGGTCTTCGATCAAAGCCTCCTCATCCTCCAGCCCCACCGAGAGGCGGATCAAGGTGTCAGTGATTCCCAGAGCTTCCCTTTCCTTCTCAGGCACTGAGGCGTGGGTCATGATGGCCCTGCAGGGATAGAAACCATCATTTGTCTCAAGAATTTGGGAGTTTTATTGGCAGAAGCAGCCAGGCTGGTTCCCTGCCAGCACCCCTGCAATGGCAGCAGGATCTGACACCTCCTCTGTGCCACTCGTGTGACCCCACAGGTGCAAAGAGCTCCTGGCAGCACTTCCTGCAAATGATGGGAATGCTCACAAGACAGGGAACTGCATCTCCAAGGCACAAATGATTAATGAGAAGTGCATACATAAACATCTGGACCTGAGGAAGGAGAAAATCCTATTCCTCTTCCTTGCAGAGCTGTTTTTTATTCTACAGGAGCGCTGTAAGCCCTGCATGTGGGCAATGTGCAAGCTGCAGTATAAAATCTCCTGGTTTCCCCTCTGGTTTCTCACATCCCTCCTCAAGCTGTCCCAGTGACTCTGGAGGGTTTATTCTCTCCAGTTACAGAGGACAGAGCAAGAAGGCATTTCCCCAAGTGCTCAGTCACTGGCACCAGCTCCATTCAGCTGCTGCAGGGGTTCAGGATTTGCTGTTACCCTGAAATCAGTAAGTGAAATGATTTAGCATTTCCATACACTCACTCATTTCCATGCACCTTCTCAAAAAGCAAATTGGCTTTGAGGAAAACCATGTAATCCCATGACAATCCTGTTTTGAGCAGTTTAAAAGGCCCCCAGGAGGCCCTGCCAGGGAGCCAGAGACAGCTGGGTGCACACAGTGACCGTGCCCTCTGTGGGAGCAGAGAGCAGGGCATTCCTCAATCCCAGCTGCTCCTGATCCCAGCACTCAGCAGCTCCTGGGATTGTCTTCATGGACACCGAGTGTGCTCAGCCCTGCAGGCACAATTCCTCTGTCTCTGCACTCCCACACAATTCCCTCCCTCTGGAACCCCCCCTGGCTTTGTGCTGCACAACAGCCCCGAGTTTCCCTGCAGCCAAAACAGCTTTGGGGGCTGGAAAACCGTGGGGATGTTGTGGTGCTCTGCAGCTTTTTGAGGCTCTGAGGATGGAAGGATGAACTCACGGATGCTCTGCCAGGCTCTCGTAGCCACCCAGGCTAAAAGCCAGGGTAAACACCTGTGGGAGAAAGGGAAGGAGCTCATGGATTCACTGAAAGAGAGCTGATGGAATCAGGGAATATCCTGAGTTGCCCACAGGGATCATTGATCCAGCCCCTGGCCCTGCACAGACACCCCAACAATCCCACCCTGAGCATCCCTGGCAGCGCTGTCCAAACCCTCCTGGAGCTCCGGCAGCC
>NC_031777.1:30502208-30503359 GCF_001522545.3 Parus major | reverse complement strand
ACTCACCATTCATGTACTTGGTTGCAGAAGACACACAAATATCAGCCCCCAGGGACAAAGGACGCTGAAAGAAAAGGAAAATAACACCTTAACTCAAGTTTGGGTGCACTCAGGTTCATTCCCAGCCATTCCAAGGGCTGGGAGCTTACACAGGAAAAATGAGTGTTGGAACAAACACAGAAACCTGAGGATGACAAGAGAACATGTACTAAAAGCAGCAGCACAGGGAGGCACTCTGAATTCAAGGTAAGCACAGGCAAATGGGATTTATCAACACATTCTAAAGAGTGAGGGGCAGCAATGTTAAAATGGAACAAAGCAGGCAGATTCTAGCCCATATGAAGTTTAACATTGCCTGGGAGTTCATTATTCTGAAGCATTTGCAAAACTTAAAAAAATCTCTTGGCTTCATGTCTTCCGGTTGTCAATACTGGAAAGTTCTGGCACTTGTAATAAACAAAGTTTTAAACTTATATGACAAACATTCACCAGAATTTAGAAGGAAAAGGGAAAGTGGATGTCTCAAAGAAAGACTGGACAAAGGTTGCTTGTTTTTTCTTCCACTCAGAACAGCCCATGAACAGCACCTACTGAAGGATTGCTATGGAAAGGCCAAAGTGAGGGAACACTTTCTAACTGTTCCTATTTCCAGCAGGAAGAATTGGATCCCACCATTCCTGAAGGACACACACCCCACACCCCCATCCCTGGTGCACCAGCAGCAGCCCCTGGGCCGGAACCAGAGCAGGTGATTTTACAATGCAGAGACCAGAACTGCAATTCTTTGGTGGTGCTTCCCTTGCCAAAAGGGAGCTCCAGCTCCACTGGGACAGGTGACAGTCCTGTCCTTTTTCCACACACCTGGAAATACGGAGACATGAAGGTGTTGTCCACTGCCACCAGCACTTCCTTCTGCTTCCTGTGTGCCACGTCTGCACAGGCTCGGATGTCGATCACCTTCAGCGTGGGGTTGGTGGGGGTCTCGAGCCAAACCAGCTGCACAAACCCAGAAATGGCCAGGTCAGAGCTGCCAGTGCTGGGCTGAGTCCCAGGGGCTCTGGAGCCCAGAGGTGCCAGCTCCCCGGGCTTGGTGCGCTGGGGACGGGCAGCGGCCCCGCCACAGCCAGGGGAGGCTCCAGCCGGCTCCTCCG
>NC_031777.1:30497253-30499446 GCF_001522545.3 Parus major | reverse complement strand
TGGATGTGCACAAGCACAGGGAACTCACTGAACAGTCACCATTCCCAGGGAGGGCAAAGGGGATTCCTTTCATTTTCCAGCTATTGTTTGGGAAAAGCCACCAGTGGCTGTGCTCTGTAACGTGCCCTGCACAACACCCAGGCTGGATCTGTGTGCCAGGGCCCAGAGCAGGGCCAGCTCTGCTGGTCAGTGACACAGGTGACCCAGCCAGGACACCAAGGCCACAGCAGGGACAGCCAGGCTGTCCTGGGAATCAGAGTGAGCTCACAGGACTCTGCCAGAGCTGGCTGCACTCTGCCACTGGGGAGGTGAGTGGAAGGGGCATTGATAAAAACAGGCTTCAAAGAACAGTGAGGTCCTACATGGGAATTCAGAGCTCCTGAGAGCCACAGGCGGGTTTGATCCCTTGCACAATGAAGGCTGAAGCCACAGGGTGCTGTACCCACCTCCATAGACATCAACTGTGCAGACAATTTTGTCCCCTGTCTTCAGCAGGTGACAGATGTTCAGAATTGCTCCTATGCCAGAGGAAAAAGCCAAGCCTGAGGAGAAAGGAGTCAGTGGCAGATGGGCCGTGTTTGATGTGACACAACAAGTCAGACTTGCCTTGGCCTTCCTCACTTTGCCTCTGAAAAGAACCTGTTCTGTCACTGTCTCACTGGGAACGTGGAGCCAGTGAAAGCAGGAGCTCGATGTGCACAGCACAGAACCAGCACAGACACTGGGACAAACTGGGACACACTGGAATGGGCTGGGAACGGGGGCTGCCTGCTCCCACTGCCTCCAGTGCTGCTGCACAAGGATGGATCCAGCTCAGCTCAGGCATCAGCCACTGTGAGGAAGCAGGAGACAAACCCAGGGGTGGAGCTGGACTTTTCTGAACGAGAAGTTCAGGGCTCTTCCCCACCTTGGAGCTGCTCCTGCCCACAACCAACAGCCAGAGCCGTGGTCACGGAATCATGGAATGGTTTGGGATGGAGGGACCCCAAAGTCCACCCAGTGCCACCCTGTGCCACGGGCAAGGACAGCTCCCACTGTCCCAGGCTGCTCCAAACCCTGTCCCACCCATGAGGTGCTCACAGTATTTGGCTCCATCGAGGGCGGCTGCAGCCTTTTCCAGGCAATCCCGAGTGGGGTTCCCACACCGGATGTATTTATAACCCTGCGGTGGAAATAGGAAACAAACATCAGAGAGAGCACCGGGAAAGTTTGGGATAAGCCTCTCCCGACCCCCGGCCGCTGTGGGAGCACAGAACCCCAGCTGGGTCCGGCTGGAAGGGAGCACAGCGGCTCCTCCGCTCCCATCACTGCTCAGCAGGGCCATCCCCGAGCACAGGGCACGGGATGGGGGGCGGCCGGCTCTGGGATGTCCCCAGGGAGGAGATTCCACCGCCTCCCTGGCGAGAGCCCCGCTCCCAGCGGAACGAGATGCTCGCGTTTGCCCGGGAGCTGCCACGTGGGGAAACACCGGCACCGGGAGCTGCCTCCCCTTCCCCGGACCTGCCGCCTCACGGACCCCCGGCCGGGACACGCTGGGGCCGGAGCAGGACTCGGTGCCCCGGTGGCGGCCGCACTCACCTCGTTCTTCCCGGGCGCCCGCTGCTCGAATACGGTGGTGAGCGTGATGGGCGGCACCACGGCCAAGGAACTCCACTGCTCGGGCTCCTGCCCGACGTGGATGGCATGGGTGGCGAAGCGCTCGAAGGGTGGAAGGAAACCAGGGTAGTTCTCACCTGCCATGGTCGCGGCTCTGGGAGCGGCTGTGGGACCGTCCCTCAGCCCGGCTGCATTTAGCGACACCGCGGGCTCGGCGGGGCGGGACTTTCGCGCCCCCTCATTGGCTGCGGCGCCGGCGGGGCGGGGCCCCCGCGCCCTCCCATTGGCTGCAGCTGGGGCGGGGCCCGCCCTGCACAGGCAGCGCCAGCCCGCTGGGGGGCGCCCCGCTCCGCGCGCTGTGGGGCCGCTCCCGGGCGCCTTTCCCGGATCCGGGGACGCCTTTCCCGGGGAATAACCGGGAATAATCCCGGGGAATAACCGGGAATAATCCCGGGGAATAAACGGGAATAATCCCGCAGCACGCGGCTGATCCACAGGGGAGCGGAGTGCTCACTGCCCGGCTGCGCTGCCTGCAGCACCTCAGCACCGGGGAACAGCTCCGGGCGCGGCACAGGCCGGGGGGCACCTGCTGGGTCA
>NC_031777.1:30493276-30495863 GCF_001522545.3 Parus major | reverse complement strand
AAACATCTGCCAGGGAAATGTGTGCAGCAGAGGCTCCCTGAGCCCGGGCTGGGCGGGTGTGAGGAGGGTGAGGTGTAAGGAACGGGATCAGGGGAAACAAACCCAGGGGATCCCACAACGCGGTGGGAATCCCGGAGAGCTCAGAGCTGGCAGTGCCAGTCCAGCGTGGCCAGTCGCAGTCAGAGCTCAGCTTTGTGACTCTGGGTTGTTCCCCTGGGTTTGTCACTTGTGCTGTCTGGGCCACCCCGGGAGCTCTGGCTGCTCCCTTCCCACTGCCATGGGCTGTGCAGGCCACGGAACCTGCTCCAGTCCTTGACAGGTCGCACTGTGCCACGCTAAGGAACATTTAATTGTTCCCACATTGCATGTTTTCAAACCTCAGACCCCTGCAGAAATTAAATTCTGCTGTTGATGGTGTGTCAGGCCATTACTCGAGGATGTCTCTTCCACTTCACACGTGTGCAGGATGTTGGCTGAATGGAACCAGGTTGTGTCAGAACCACTTTTTACTTGACTCAATTTGATGTTGTCCTTCCTTGTGGCCTCCCTGATAAAAACAAGCCTAGAACTACTCAATCCTCTGGTGCTTCCCAAAAGTCCCCTGAACTTCTCATGGAAGACTAAAACACAAAGTATGTTCTTTGACAATTATGGCTTTGATAGTATGTCTGACACCAGGAAAACAAATTCTGAACTTGGAAAATTGCAGTGACCAAGACTCTCACTCAAATGGGACCTGAAATTTTCTTCACACAGACTCAGAAAATGTTGTCCTTTGAATCCAGGTCCTGTTCTGTAGCGTTCCAGGGCTGCAGGATCATGTCCAGGGAGGCTGCAGTTCCCAGGGACCAACACGGGACTCCAAGGAGACGGCTCTGCTCAGGAAACCATTTCTTCACCTCAGATGCAGAGACAGAGAGCCCCGAACAGAGGCTCGGTGATGGGTTTTGTGGGACAGAACCCAGGTGGAGTTCAAGGTCAGTCACTAATAGGGACAGAGCAAGGGAGAAACCCCAGGGGCTCAAACCCCATCAGAAGTCCCTGGGCTGCCACCCCATGAGGGGTCTGGGGTGGGGCAACTCTTGTTGGGCTCACAGGGCACATCCTGTATGTGGCAGAGGAATGGAATCCACTCTTGCTGGGCTTTAAAGCTACGCCTCTCACTTTAACAATGCTTATCTGAAACTAAATCTTTGCCTTCCTGGGCAGGGATACCTCACAACTGCCTCTTTTTTAAAAAATTAATTTTTAATTCATTTAAAATTTTAATTATACTTTGATTCGAAGCTTTGAATGTTTCTAAACTTACACCATAGAAACCCCCCTACAAAGCACCTGCCTTGCTCTGTGGGACACTAAGGACACTAGCACCCAACAACAAAAGACATTAAGTAAACAAAACTATAAACAAACACTTAACACTCGGACAGCAGCCAAGCAAATTAAGCAGTGGTTGTTAATAGAAACATAAATGTTTTCTAGTTCTGTCTCTTCCAGTTTTTGATCTTCGTAGGAAGGGTGCAGTTCTTTCATCTCCTCCTACAAGGGGCAGAGCTCTCAGTGTTCATCCTCAGCTCCTGTCCCAAAGATACAGGCGTTGTCACCACTTCAGGGGTGATGATGAAACACCAGCCTTGGCCTTTGGAGCTCAGGTTACAGTTTGGACATTCCCAGAGGGGCCCCCATGGAAAAGCCACAGCCCCCAAGGTAGAGCAGCTGGAGAAAGGGATGGAACCAGAGCAGGAGTTACTGGGGAAGGGGAAGGCTTAGGGGCCAAAAAAGGAGTAAGGGCAGGAAAAAATGATCCCAGACAGCATGGCCAGTGCCACCTTGGGAAGGGAGGAGGTCGAGGACAGACTTTCCCAGACATGGAACGGGGAATATGGAAAGCCAGGGGATGAAGGAGGACACGGGACGGAGGGCAGAGACACACATGGGTGACAGGAAGTCAGCAGCAGCCCTGAGCCATCCAGGCATTTCTCACTCTTTGTCCTGCCCTTAGGAACAAAGGAGAGCCCACACAGTGCCCGCCCTGTGCCATGGCAGGGACAGCTCCCACTGTCCCAGGCTGCTCCAAACCCATCCAGCCTGGCCTTGGGCACTGCCAGGGATCCAGGGACAGCCCCAGCTGCTCTGGGAATTCTATCCCAGGGCCTGCCCACCCTCACAGGGACGATTGGGAAGGAATCTATCTCCCACCTCCATCTCTTTAGTTCCAGACCAGTCCCTCTTGTCCCATCTCCTTTTTCCCCTGTAGAATTCTCTCTCCTGGCACAGGGGAGGAGCTGCTCACCCGTCAGTGGGGCAGAGACTCCCAGAATGAGCATTTAATGAAAATAAAAAATACTCCATGAATATTAATATTCATATTGAATGGAGAATGAATATTCTCTTGTCTGTGCTACTGGGGGTACGACAGGCACCGTTCAGGGAGAAATGCAGGGAATAAACGCAGCTGGAAGGATCCCAGGGAGCCCAGGGAGCCTCTGGCCAGCGGGAGGGCAGCTCTCACCTCCCAACCACCCCAGGCAGCCCAGCTCTGGCACGGCCCAGGCTGCCAGGGCTGCACATTCCTTCCCAAATGTGG
>NC_031777.1:30484747-30491696 GCF_001522545.3 Parus major | reverse complement strand
TCCCTGGCAGTGCCCAAGGCCAGGCTGGATGGGTTTGGAGCAGCCTGGGACAGTGGGAGCTGTCCCTGCCATGGCTGGGCTGGGATGGGTGGGATTTGAAGTCCCTCCCAACCCAAACCAGTCTGGGGTTCTGTGGAATGAGGAGGTTTGGGTGGGAACACCCCCACTCTGGTTCTGTCAGGATTTAATCCCTCACTGCAATGAAGGTTATTGTGCCTGTGGCCAACACAGAATTGTCCTTCCATTCTCCATCCCCCCTCAGCTCCATCTCCCTCTCTCCTCAGCTCCATCTCCCCTCAGCTCCATCTCCCCTCTCTCCCCTCAGCTCCATCTCCCCTCTCTCCCCTCAGCTCCATCTCCCCTCTCCCCTCAGCTCCATCTCCCCCCTCTCCCCTCAGCTCCATCCCTCCTGCCTTCCCCCAGGGAAATTCCCACAGCTCCAGGGTCACTCCATCCCATGATTTTGAACACAAGGAGTACGTGCAAATGAAAACACAAGCAAGGAAAGGAAAAGCGTATTTTAATTAAAATGATTACAATCATTCCCACAGCACATGATTTTTTTCTTAAAAGAGACAAAGACTCCTCTTTAGAAAGCTGTTATTTACCAGGTCTTGGATTTCACTTCATTTTCAATAAAACATCAAGAGAAGAAAAAGCTCTTCAGCAAATTTCCAACTTAATTAAAATAAATGTAATCTCAATCAAGTTTCTGAGCTGAGCTGATGGGTGAGAAGAGAATGACCTGAGAGCAGCAGCAGGAACCAGCCCTTGTGCCCCAAACCTGCAGCAGCAGGGGAAACACTGAGCTCTGCTGGCAAAGCAAAGGCAAAGCAAGAGAGGTTTGGTTTTCCGTGTCCTTGTCCACAGCCATGTCCAGTTCCAAGTTCCTTTTTGACCCCCGGGGTTTATTTAAACTGCAGGAAGGAAAGGGAGGGATCACTGTGCTCTGCCCCTCTATCAGCCACACATTTTTATTTCCCTTCCCATAAATCAAAGTCACATTTTAGCATTTGATTCTCTTAATGGTCTCTGCTGGCAAATAGAAATATGCATAGCTATTGGTGATGAGTTTCCGTATCATAAAAAAAACCTGAAAAACTTCACCAATAAAAAACCACACACACAAAAAAAGAAAACAGAGGAACAAACTTTTCCTGCCTGTACAGAACATACAGCACCCGTGTGTACCTGTGTGAACCTGGGTTCACACTTCTCCATTGCCCCCCAAAACCTCCACGTGCCCTCCCACAACCCAAACTCCCCATTTCAAACACCTTTTTCTGCCCAATTCTCTATCAGGGTGCAGGCTGACTTCGGCCCAGGGATGGAGGGACAGGACACAGGGGATGGCTTCCACTGCCAGAGGGCACGGTCAGATGGGAGATTGGGAAGGAATTCCTGCCTTGGAGCGAGCGTCTTGAGGATGGTTTCCCGCAGTCACCAGCGTCCCCAGCCGGCTTTGGCCACAACTACACCAAAGGGGAAAATGGTGCTTAACAGGTGGGAAAACTGTCATGGCTGGGGGCTTTGTTTGTTGACTCTTCTGTTTCATATATATATATATATATATATATATATATATATATATATATATGCCAGTGTATAATATATATAAAAATATAAATAATCTATATAGATTTGTTTGTCAGTGAAGAACTGTCATTCCCTTTCCCATATTTTTGCCTGGAAGCCCCGTAATTTCAAAGTTACAATGATTTAGAGGGAGGGGTCACCTCTCCCTTCCAGGATCGTTCCCACCCTCCTTGGCAGACTCTCATTGAAAGCAGGATGGGGTCTCAGACGAGCCGAGCAGAGAGGGAGAATCCCCTCCCCATCCCCGTGGCCCCAACCCTTTGGGTGCAGCCCAGGACTGGGAGCAGCTGCCCAGCCACCACCTGGAGAGGCTGACACCCCCCGGATCCTGCCCCATGCCTGGGGACATCCACTGCCCCCAAATGTGTTCCTTCACCTCCCCTGCCTCACCCTGGGCATTTCCTACTGAGAGGAGCACTCCAGAGACCACCCTCACCCCCAAACCCCCAAACCCCCTCACAGCACACTGCAGCTTCCACTGGGAGCTTTTTCCTCTTTCCCCACAGAGCCATAAATACCCCCCAAATGTTTTATTGCACCTTAATGCAGCCACCCATTGCTCAGACACTTAGAAAAAGTAGAAACAAAAAGCCAAAGCAGCAAAACACACAAACCTGGCTTGAGAGCAGCTTCCCCAGTAAATATCCAGTGGATGGGAGGGATGGCTCTGCTGCTTTTATGTCTTTGCAAAAGTGTTTGCAGTGCCAGGCAGAGCTGGCCCTGGTAACTCCTGTCAAAGTTAACCTTTGAATTTATCTGCCTTTTATTAATTAGAATGTAAATTTTGAGCTGAATAAATATGCTGAAGAGGAATGTTTGGGACATTTTGTGTAGAAATAATTATCAATTTACAGCCTGCTATTTATTGTTATTAAGAATAAATAAATAAATAATAAATTATTTATTTATTATAATTAATTCTCATTACTTATTATTACATTTATTTATACAATAAATAATTAACATATTATAATTAATATTTTATTATTTATTATTATATTTATTTATATAATAAATAAATTATTAAGAAATAAATATTTATTATTTAGTAAAATATTGTTATAAGAGTAAAAAAGTCCTCTCAAGGGGACGAGAGGATTGTGTGTAACAAGATAAGGAGCTGTAGTAGGTGTGACACAAATGTTAATTTACTCTGGGGTGATGTGCACAAAGAGTATTTTGCAAGGGAAAATTCACGTGGTGTTCAATCTATTCCAACAATTAAAATGTGTGTGAAGCTGTGTGATCTTTGGATACTCAGAAATCCTGAGCTTGGTTGGTTTCAAAGTCTTGCAGGAATGTTTAATCTATAATTAACAACTTCTGCTTGCAACCATGCTGGTGGATGGAGGTTTGATGAAAACCTGGTTTATTTGCCATGGGATTCAAAGGTGCTGAGCACAAAAATGACAGAAAATATGGATTTGAGCTGCTTTACCTGAGGCTAATATTGATCTGAGCTAAGTGTCTGCGTTCCTGGAGGGAGAGACATGAGCAGTCCTGGCTTCAAACGCTCCTAATTAATCCAGGTCCTTGAGCCAATCCTAAATGAGAGCCCTCTTGCTTTGCCTTTGGTTTATTATTCATGCCCCTGTCTCAGGGTTTTTATGTTCTGTGCCATGATATGTTCATTAACTTGTGCTTCCCCCCTCGAGTCATTTGGTTTAAGGTTTAATTAAATAGTGGATCTTAAGTGTGGTGAAGTGAAGAGATTCAGCTGAGGTTGCTTTTTGCTGGCTTGGGGGGCTCTTAGAGCTGAATATTCAGTGTATTGGGAGCATTTCCTGCTGTGGTGTGGGGTCCTGCCCCTGGACCAAACAGCAGGAAATTCCCTGGATGTTTATCCACATTTATGGATAGTTCCAGTCACAATTTTTATATTTAAAAAGCTGTTATTTGGATATTTTATGGACACCTCAGTGCCTGTTGCTGTCCCTGCCTGTGCTGAGGTTTTTGCCCATAGAAAGTTCAGGATGGAATGAAAAGCTGGAAATGCCTCAATTATCCATCCAGAAATTCTGAGGCATCTTTTGACTTTCCAAGGAAAAATAATGGAGGGAAAACAGCTAACCCCATGGGGATTAATCAGATTTTTTCCTGGGAGTTGGGATAAATAGGATGTGACTCTGGGACTGTGGGACATCCACCCTTGAGATATTCTTTGGAAGGGAAGGTGCAAATTGTGGTAACAATGAATGAAACTTTGCTCTGATTATTTAATATCCATACTCAGGCTGCAGAGAGTTTTGGTCTGTGGTACTTCAGAAAATTGGCCTTTAAGGTGTCTGTTTGATGTGGTTTTATAGGATTCAATGCCATTACTGCTGTACTTTTAGAAAAAAACTGCTTTTCTGCCTCTGCCCAAGGCCTTTAACAGGCAACTCCTTCAGATGGAGTTTTCTCCCTGTCCCCCAAAGTAGTTAATGAAAAACAAAACCCCAAAGAATCCCCACTCTGAGCAGTTTTGTGGAGCTGGGCTGGAGAAATGAGCCTTTTGTGCTGTTGTTTTTCCCAGGAGCTGCAGCTGTGCCCAGTTCCCTCCCAAACGAGTTCATCAGCTCCATTATTCCCCAAAAGCAGAGCAGCTGCTGCTCCACTCCAGCCTCATTTGCCTTGCTCTCCTCTCAATGGGTTCACTCCAAACATTTTGTCACTAAACCGTTCCTCTGTGCTATCCACAGGGACAAAATCCATTGAAATGCTCCAGAGGGCAGCAATTGGAGCCCCTTGCTCAAAGGATGGGATCACATTGGAATGTGGAGGGTGGGCTCCCAATTCCTGGCTCTCAGGATGAGGTGCTGCTCTTTGGGAGCAGGGAGCAAATGGGAATATTGTCCCTCTTTTCCAGGCTTTTATCTCCATGGGTTTGGGGCTTCACTTGTTCTTTACAAGTTTCTGGGCTGCAGATGTTCCTGGAGTGGAAGGTGGCAGCTGTCAGGAATGTTAAACACCGGGAATGCTGGCAGGGAGGAGCTGGCTTGCTCACCAGGAAATGCAACTGAATAGTTACTGAGATTTTTTTTCCCAGGATTTTCCTAGATTTCCTCCAGTGCATAACAGACTCCAGCTGGAATGAGCAGGTTTTGCATTCACACAACATTGAGGATGTTCCTGCTGCTGTTTCCATTGCTGTTCTGTGGCTGAAGCTGCACTGTTAGGAAAAAAAATGGAAATTTGTTTTTCTCCTGAGCTGCTCAAAAGGCTTGGAAGATCCAAACAGCTTGGAAAAGCAGGAGGAGAATGGAAACACGAAGCACTTTGTTCTTGGGAATAGTCCATGTTCTTTGTAAATGCTGCAGATTCCTGCAGATGTCTGGGAAGTTTAATTTTCTAATTGCTTCCCTTATTCCCTGGCTGTGAGCTGTGCATCCCATCCTGCCCATGGAATGCATTTGGAGGGAAAGCTTTGGGAATAGTCTGGTTTTACCTGGGAAAAGGGGACCAAAATCCAAACCAACCAGAGCTTTCAAAAGGAGGAAGAGGGCAGAGAGTGCCAGGACACAGGGAATGGCTCCCACAGCCAGGGGAAGGAATTCCTGGCTGGGTCAGTGGGGGCCTGGAATTGAATTCCCAGAGGGAAATCTGTGGCTGTCCCTGGATCCCTGGCAGTGCCAAGGCCGGGCTGGAGCAGCCTGGGGCAGTGGGAGCTGTCCCTGCCATGGGATGGGATTTAAGGTCCCTCCCAACCCAAACCAGTCTGGGATTCTGCATCCCCAGGGGCACAACCTGCACAAATTCCCCTGGGGTTTGTTTGGCACCGGAGGTTCCTCCTTTCCCCAAAGCCACACCTTTGCAGGATATCCATGGGTCTGGATCCAGCACCACCTGGAGCAGGAGGGTTGGGACCAGCTCCAGGGCAAGGTCCTGATGCTCAGCTCCCTGCATTTCTCCTCGGATTCCACAGGAGCTTTGGGAATCTGCTGCAGGATGGGAGGGATGGGAGCCAGCCCTCCTTCCCTGGCTTCTCCCCTTGCTCCCGGCCACACGGTGGTGGTGTTGTTTTCCTAATCCCCGAAAGTTCTCCCCAGGAGCAGCTGGAGGAGTGGGAAGGGCTGGCTTTGTGGGATGCAGCTGACTGACAGCAGGCGGATGCCGAGAACCCTTCACGCAGTTTTCATGGCAGGGCATCGGTACCGTGGCATCAATATTTGTGTGGCGTAGCAGTGCTGCTTTTCCCAGGCTTTGGAATCTAAAATTTCCCTGAGTTTGGTGGATTAGTGCTGCTTTATCCCCATGGGGTAAAATGAGGTGAGCGTTATTTTGTTCCAGGAGAACTTAGGAGCTCTTTGAGTGCTTGGGTATCATTTTATAAACTGAAAGTTGTTGTTTGTGAAAAGGTGGTTTAGGTTCTGTTATAAGGAATGGATCATTCCAGATTTCTGTTGGCAGAGGTTTAAATTCCAAAAATATCTTGTTTGGGAGCCTGCCTACTCAGGGAGAGCACTGATGCTCAGGAGCAGACCCAGGCTGGAGCTGCTGTGTGAGATCCCTGAGCTCCTGATCCCGGCCAAATTCCCTCTCTGGAATGCTGTGAAATCCTTCCTGGGAGTCTGGGAAGTAGCCAAAGGCTGTGGGGAAAGGTAATTGAAATGTCCTTGAGATCCACAAGTCATGGGCAGGCTGTGGGCACAGGCTGGGATCAGAGCAGAAACTCGAGCAGGAATGAGACAAAAACCAACCCAAAACTGAACCAAAAGACCTCAAAGCAGAAGAAAGCCCAGCTTGGCTCAGGGTGGAACAGATGGGCTGAGGGGGGTGGGCTGGGCTCCCCCAGCCCCTTTGGGCTGGCTCGGGAGGCTGAGCTGTGCCCTGGGTTAGATCCAGGGCAGGTGTCACTAAAACTGAGCCTTGGGATGGGCTGGGTTCTGTCCTGATGGGAAATGGCAGCGAGGGCAGAGCTACCCTGGGCTCCCCTCCTGGGGCTCCCCTCCCATCCTTGGGCTCCCTCCTGGCCCAGCAAGGAGCAGGAGCAGCCAGGCAGGGCCCAGAGCAGCTGTGCCAGGAGATCAAGAGGGCTCTGGAGCCTCCTCTTCCTCACCCCGCTTCCCCAGGGATGGAAATCAGGTACACTTTAATTAGATCTGATTGCACTGCCTGATGATTCCACTCCCCAGCACAGGAAGGACGTGGGGCTGTTGGAGCAGCTCCAGAGGAGGCACCAGGATGATCAGAGGGATGGAGCCAGGCTGGGAGAGCTGGGAATGTTCACCTGGAAAAGGATCCAGGGAGAGCTCAGAGCCCCTTGCAGGGCCTGAAGGGGCTCCAGGAGAGCTGGAGAGGGACTGGGGACAAGGGATGGAGGGACAGGACACAGGGAATGGCTCCCAGTGCCCCAGGGCAGGGCTGGATGGGA
>NC_031777.1:30478274-30484633 GCF_001522545.3 Parus major | reverse complement strand
CAGTGGGAGCTGTCCCTGCCATGGCTGGGCTGGGATGAGATGGGATTTAAGTTCTCTCTGAACCCATTCCAAGATTCCATGATCTTCCTGGCATATTCCTGGTTCTCATACAGCTGCAGTGGAGCCTTGTGCAGTTGGAGCTGTTTAATCTGCTCAGTTCTGTGGAATTGAATTTCAAAATGCATTTTTAAAGGAGGAGTTCTGGGGAAGTTGAGTGTCTGGGGGCAGAGCAGGCTCTGGCAGCTCTGCTCCATCAGCCACCCCTCAGAGCAGCTCCAGCATCCTCAGCACCCCTGCAGTGCCATTTACCCTGAGTAGGCTTTGAATTCTTTGTGTGCAGTTCAACTTTGTCAAGTTCTTGTACTTCAGTTGCCTGTAAGCTATGGACAAAAATGGCAGTAATTTGAATTTTTTCTAGGTCACTGTACACTATTATCAGCTGGTCTCCTTCCTATCAATTTCAACTATTCAATTTTTAGCCAACAGATTTTTAAAATAAATATTCCCTGGCTGCAAAAGGGGAGATGCTGTTCTAAAATTGTTAGAGCTTGTTGTTAAAAATGACCTTCATGCAAGAGGAGGTTATTTGATTTAAATAGACTTTTAAAAAGTTCTTCATTTCAGCAGAGCAGATTTGGATAGACTGAGAGATTTGCCTGCCCATGGACTGAGAACAGGAAGGAATACCTGCTCTCTGTTTTCTGAACTCCTGTTCTCTTCCTGAGGTGGAATGAGCGGAATACTGAAATACCAAATGTTTTCTCAGGAGAGGCTCCCCCAGCAGAGCCAGTTCTCGGTGCTGAGCAATCTCCCTGACAGGAAACACAACCAGCCCTATCCAGAATTAGCTCAGATCCATTCTTTTCAGCCAATTTTCTTTTTTTCCCCTGATAACGCACTCGCAACACCTCTAATTTTAGCCTGGCTCTACGTTGTGAGAGCGAGCAGTGCCAGGAGGGTGTAGTGATGCACGGATGGGAACGGGACTGAGCTGAGGGAAATGTGCCCAGCTCCCACCACAGCAAATCCCAGGGAACAGGCCTTTGCCACCTGTGTGGATTTTGGGAATAAATCCCTGCCAGGGGTGTCCATGGGCTGCTCACCAGCCCAAGCAGGGTTTGTCCATGTTTTGGGTGGGAGTGTGGATCCCCTGGAGCTGTGGGAAGCTCTGCAGGGGGATGTGGCCAGCTGGGATCCAACAGAGCCAAGGGCTGCACTGGGTGACAACCCTGGAATGTTCCAGGCTGGGAAAGAGGGGCTGGAAAGCTGGAAAAGGCCCTGGGGATGCTGCTGGTGACAGCAGCTGGACCTGAGCCCAGGGGTGCCAGGTGGGCAAGAGGCCAATGGCCCCTGGATTGGGGCAGCCCTTCATGGTGAGACCCTGAGGGGCTGCAGCGTGTCCAGGGCTGGGAACAGGGCTGGAAAATCCCTGAGGGAGCTGGGAAAGGGCTGGAGAATCCCTGAGGGAGCTGGGAAAGGGCTGAAGAATCCCTGAGGGAGCTGGGAAGGGGCTGGAGAATCCCTGAGGGAGCTGGGAAGGGGCTGGAGAGGCCCTGAGGGAGCTGGGAAAGCTCAGCCTGGAGCAAAGGAACACTGGAATTCTGAGCTCCTGGGTAGGTCCAGGCTTTACTGCTGAGTATTTAAAAATGGGCACAGGGGCAATTTAGTTTAAACTCAGAACTGGGATTTTTCAGGATTTCAGTTCAAACTTGGCGCTGGGCTCAAATCCAGCTCATTTAAACATATTAAAAACAAACCAAAACAAATGGCACTGGGAGTTTCTGATGACATGTTAATGATAACAATGATAAATGCAATTAATATAATTTGCTTTCTTAAACGAGGGCTCCTTGAGAGTCCTGGCAGAGACTGAGACAAGCAGGCCCATGACCAAGTGATCTCCCAGCTCTCCAACCTCCCCTTTATCATCTGTGCTGTTTAAAATAACCAGGGAGTTATTTTGATAAGAGGTTGGAGCTTTTTGCCAAGAAATCTTTAGAGGAGCACTGGGGCCTTAACAGTAAATGGGTCTGAATTAGATTTAAACTGATATTTAATTTGGGGCTAGGCCTCAGCCACAGCTTTGGGGGTGTAACACTTAAAGCTCTGCTTTTATAAAATGGCAAAAACTTTGTGCAGTTCAGTGAAATTCCTGCTGTGATCCCTGCTGCCTTTGGAACGGGGGTGATCTGCACTCTGAGGAGTCTCAGTGTGATGCAGCACAAACTCTGCTCACAAAAACCTCCCTCATTACACCCTGATGCTCAGGGATTGCCAAGGCTCTGTCCTACGAGAATGGAACAGTTTTAGCCAGTAAATTTTACTGGTTACAGTTTTAAATCAGTACAAGGAGCTGCCTGGGTCTGCTGACAGCGGCTTTGGATGATGGTGCTCAGCCACTTTTCCCCTGACAATTCTAAAGCCAAGGGGTTGTTATTTGTGGAATTAAACTTGCCATTTAAAATACAAATTAAAAGGGAAAAGGAGAATTTCATTTGGTTTTGATCACTTTATAAAAATTTATTTCTTTTTATTTTCTTTCCTGACTGAAATGCTCCCTGAGTTCCAGGGGCTCACCTGTGTGAGTTGTAGCTCTGGTAATTACACACTCCCTGCCACACAGATTCGTTACCTGATCACATTAAAGCCTTCACAAATTCTCCTGGACAAGAGCAGATGTTGCCAGGTTTAAAATATAAAATTAAGCCACCAGCAGCAGCTCTTGAGAATTCCTCAGCCATCGGGGCTTAATTCCATGGTGCTGTGCTGTTGTCTGTCAAGCATTCATGCAATTAAGGGAAAATCTCTCCCAACGTTTCCATGGTGCTGGAGCACTCCAGGAGAGCAGGCAGCCCACACAGGAGCCAGCAGCAATGAAATATTAATTGAGCACCAGCACATGTTCAGTAATCTCCACACTTAATCCAGGCCTAGCAAATGAGCACAGCCAGGCTCTTCCCTTTGTCCAGGGGGGAGAAGGCATCTCCTGTGGGCTGGGATGTGGCTCTGTGGGGCTGGGAGCTGGCCTGGTGCCTGTGGGAAGCTGGGGGTGCATCCAGAGGGAACTGAGGGAAAAGGCATTTGGGAATGTGCATCCAGCAGGGAATGCTGAATTCACTGCAGGGCCCTGAGGTTGTGGAGTCCTGGAATGGTTTGGGTGGGGAGGGACCTTAAATCCCATCCCATTGCACTGTTCCATGGCAGGGACACCTTCACCATCCCAGACCCATCCAGCCTGGCCTTGGGCACTGCCAGGGATCCAGGGACAGCCCCAGCTGCTCTGGGAATTCTATCCCAGGGCCTGCCCACCCTGCCAGGGAACAATCCCTGCAATCCCATCCAGCCCTGCCCTGGGGCACTGGGAGCCTTTCCCTGGGTCCTGTCCCTGCGGCTGAAGGAGGCCGGGCTGATCCCAAATGGAATTGTTCTCCCTGTGTGCTGCAGAGTGGATCTGGGGGAAGCTGTGCCTCGTCCAGCAGCACCAGACCTGCTCCAGACACATCCCAGCCCTTTCCACGGGGCTGTGTCCACCTTTGGGATGTGCTGAGCTGTGCTCCCAGTCCAGAGCTGGGAATGCCCACTGGGGTCGTGGTTTGTGGGAAGGCCCTGGGAGCGTGGGGGAACTGCCAGCTCTTCCCACATGGACAGGACACCTCTGTGACACAAACTCGGGGTGAAACCAGATTCCAAACCCTGCTGTGAGCTGCCCATGGGATCCATCTGGGTCTGGATCCATGGGAAGGGCTCCAGCCAGGCCTGTGCTGCCCTTCCTGCCCAGCCCTCCTTTCTGTGAGCTGGCATGAGTTTGGATAAGCTGGAATTAGTTCTGCCAGAGCAGCCTCATCTCCCTGGGAAGGAAATCCTGTCCTGGTGAAGCTTTCCAAGGGAAAACTTCCCCTGAAAAGCTCCGAGGGGGAGGCAGCATCTTCCCAACCCCAGGTCTCTGCTGCTGCTCTTGTTTCCAGCCCAGAGCTGCTCTGGGGGTTTGGGGAGGGAGCAGGACTTTATGGATGCTAACTGTGAAACAGGGAGCAAGGTGCCTGTGGAAATTGCAGGCCACAGAGCTTTCTCAGTCTTGCCTGAGAAAGTAGCCTGGGAAATCTTAAGGAGGAATTAAAACAATCCTCAGAGACAGAAAACAGCCTTGCAGGTGCTGTTTGTCTGTTCCTTGTTTTCTTTGCAGGAGAAGGTGGAGGGGTGGTGAACCCCCCTGACCAATGATGGTGATGTGGTAGTTTATTAACCAATAAGAGTTTCTTTTCTGTACATTTCATGTATCAGTCTATAAAAAATACCTGAGGTAATAAACCAGAGAGAAATTCTCCTGATTGACTCCCAAGAGAGCCTGTGTCGTTCTTCTCACCATTCCCAATGGAGTGACAGAACTTTTTTGCCCTCTGGCTGTTTTGAAGTCCTGCAGAAGAAGGGTCCTGCCAGGCTTTGGGCTGAGGGAGCTGTGAGAAGTCACCCTGTCCCTAAAAAAGCCAGGTCACAGCTTGGAATGCCAGAATTCCAAGGTGATTTTCCAGGAATTGATGGTGCAGTGCCAAGCAAGAGGCTGGGAGAATGGATGTTCATGGAAAATTGAGAATTGTGTTCCCTGGCTCATTTAATTTCTAAATATCTCAGGGTTCTGTCAGCTCCCTTGCATGAGAGCAGATAATGGGGGAGATACTGATATCTGAAAAGAGACTTTCAGGGGCTGAACTGTATTTATTTGAAACCTCCGAGGTGTCTGATCTACAAAAACCTGAGAGATTTTTGATAAAGTTTCAGGAAGAAAGGCATTGAAAATTCTGGGCTTGAAAGGGAAGTTGAGAGGGAAATATCAAGGTTTGCTGCTTTTTGCCTTTTCCCCCTAATTTCTCCACTTCAGATGCTAATTAACATTTCAGAGGAAGGCAGGCTTTGCTAAAAATCCAACATCCCTCCTTAAGGCTTGGCTTAAAAAGAATTCAGGGCTTGTGTTGGAAACCAGGCTAATATTGGCATTCCTGATATTTTAAGGATAAAAGAAGGAACAAATCAAGCAAAGCCATCCTAGACAGTCTCTCAAGCCCACATAAAGAAACAAATTCAGGCAAAAGAGGGTTTTAAACACTTGGCAACTCCTCTTTAACATTAATTCCAGTTCTTTTCCCTCGTTTTCCTGAGCATCCCAGGTAGTTGTTCCCTTCAGATATTTGTGAATTCCCCATTCCTGCTCAGATAAATTACTGTGGAAAACAGTGGCACCTTGAAATATTGAATTTTCTATAATACACCAACTGTGGCAGTGGAAAGGCATCCCCTGTGTCCTGTCCCTCCATCCCTTGGAATGGGATCTCCTGGAGCCCCTTCAGGCCCTGCAAGGGGCTCTGAGCTCTCCCTGGAGCTTCTCCTCTCCAGGTGAGCACCCCCAGCTCTCCCAGCCCCTGCAGCAGCTCCATGGCCCCAAAATGCTTTTCAGCAGAAAAATCAGCTCTTCTGTTGTCCAAATCTCTTTTTTCTTGTTTTAATCATGAGTAAAAATCTTATTAGACAATTTATCAGTCATGAGAAAGAAATAGAAGTAATTACAGACATTAATAACAAAAGGAATTGTCTTCAGTAGATAAACTAATCCAGTGTTCCCATTTTCCTTGCTGTAGTGAGAATACTTTGTTGGGATGGGCATTGCAGTCCTCCCAAGAGGGAATTTTCCATCCCAAATCTCAATGAATGTTCCTCCAGAAGATAAATCCCATCTCCATGGGCATTCCCTGCTGAGTGCAGGGAAAATTCACCCTTGAACCTTCTGGCTGTGGAAATTCCAGGAGCCCTTTGTCACCCCTTATCTCTGGGATGTTTTTTCTTGGGGTGGCCAAAAAATGTTTCACCCCTCTCAGCCCTGTGGCAGCAGCTTGTGAACCCTGAGGTGACACTAAATTAACTCTGCTTGGGACAGCCCAGGGAATCCAGGAATGATACCCTGGTTCTCCATCTCCTCCTAACTTCAGCTCTTATTGTAGCCCCTGATGTTTTTTCCCAGATAAAAATCATTCTTCTGATGAAACAAACTGGATTTTTCTGCCTAAGGGGGGAAGTTTCTGTTTCCTACTTATCCAGGACTTTTGGTCTCCTGATTGTGGCTCCCAGCTTTTCTTACAGACCCTGAAATTCCTCCTCTCTCTGTGCCAAGGGCAAAGCTGTCCTTGGGAATGCACAGAGGGAATCGTGGCTCAGGAGATGGGGATTAGTGCTGGGATGCTGAAATCCCTCATCCCTGGAGGAACTTTGGGATCAAGCTGGGCATGCTGGCTTAGCCATGGCAGCTCATCCGTGGGTTTGGGTTTGGGTTTTTCCTTCCTGAGGAAGGAAAGGCTGCTGCTGGAATTCCC
>NC_031777.1:30472071-30476342 GCF_001522545.3 Parus major | reverse complement strand
CTGTTTTACTCAGGGTCTGAGCTGTGTTTTACCCATGTTTTACTCAGGGTCTGAGCTGCTGAGTGGGAGAAGCCAAAGCTCCGTTCTCCTGGTGCTCCTGGCAATCCCTGTGCTCCTCAGGATGGCTGGGCCAAGGCCCCTTGCTAACGAGAGCATCCCAGTGGGAGACACCAATAATGGCTGATTACTGTCCAGCTTTAGCTAAAGCTCCTTTGTGCTTGGATTTAAACAACAACAAAAAAGCTGCTTTTATTATTTTTGTGAGTTTTATCTCTTCAGCTGGTCTGGAGACAGTGTATTAGTCAGATGAGTGGGTAGTGGATCACCCAGCATGTCAAACTCGGTGTTTTAATTAAAAATACAAGGCTTTGACATATTAAGCATCCATTAAAAGCCCCACTGCTTGTCTGGGGAGGCTCTGAGGGCAAAACTGAGCTGATTAAATGGAAAGAATGGAAGTGTTGCTTTGGATTATTGTTATTATTTTGCTTGTCTCCCAAGGAAGAGATCTGGAGGGTTTATCTGGCTGGGGGACAACCAGCAGGTGCAAAAATGTCATTTTTTCCCTGCTAAAGCTGGGTGTTTTTATTTGATTAGCACAGAGCAGAGTGGGGGGTGTTGGGTGGTGTGGCCTGAAGGCTGCTGGGCTTTGCAGGGAGAGGAGAAATTGTATTTTTTAAATCCATGTGACGCTTTAAACAAGGAGGATGTCTTCCCCCACGGGCTCTGTTTTCAGGTGTGCTTGGATGCAGACGTGCAGGGCCCTGGGCTTTCCTCACAATGGAAAGTTTCATTCCTTCCAGGAGCAGGTGTTAGGTGTAATCATGCCAAACAGGTCGATTAATGTCATTAATAATCACAGAATAAATGATCCTGTCCCTGCTTCACCTCAAAGTCTCTCCTGGCTCTGTTGGGTGCCCGAGCCTGAGGAATTTACACCCTGGCTGTGCTGGCTCAGCTTTCTGGCTGGATTTGGGGTTGGCTTTGTGCCTTTCCCTGCCAGAGGTGCTGCAGCTGTGGCTCGGGGCCCTGGCAGTGGGGTTTGGGTGATCCCCAGCTGGGGTGGTGTCCCCAGGGCTGCTCGGCATCATTGCCCAAATGTTCACACCAAAATCCAGAAACAAAGGGAAATCTTTCAGATCAAACCCCAAACCGTGGAGGATTGAACTGTGATTGCCAGGGGAAGGGTTGTCCCTCTGTCCCACATCCATCAAACTCCATTCCAAGCAGGAATTGTTCCCTGGGAGTGGAGAAAACCTGGGATAGAATTCCCAGAGCAGCTGGGGCTGGCCCTGGATCCCTGGCAGTGCCCAAGGCCAGGCTGGATGGGTTTGGAGCAGCCTGGGACAGTGGGAGCTGTCCCTGCCATGGCTGGGCTGGAATAAATGAGATTTAAGGTCCTTTCTAACCCAAACCAGTCTGAGATTCCATGATTATAGCAAGGAAAATGGGAAAATGAGAGGCTGCTACACAGCTGCCTTTTCTCAGGTTATTTTAGGCAACCACAGCTTTCTTTAATTTAAAATAGAAAATAGGCAAAGAATTTGATAAATCTGGGTAAATTTGGGTTGTGGCACTTGGTTTAAATTCATTTTTAGCTGAATGGGAAGGTGCTGGAGGCTCTGCTGAGCCCTGAGGAGGTGCAGAGCTGTGCATTGGTATTCAGGAGCTGCAGGGCTGCATTCCTGCCAGGCTATTTAAAACCTGCAGAAAAACCTCCTGAAACAAGGTTATGCTCTTCATTTGCCATTCCAGGGCTGAGAAACTGCCACCTCCAGAAAGGCAACAACAAACCTCACCACACTTGGAGCTTGTCCATAACGAATCTGAACCAAATTTGGTTCCTTTTGACGCCGCCTTTCAATGGAAGTGTGGATAAAATAGGAAGATTTAACAACTGTAAGTGATCTCATTCTAAATGGACAATGATTCTGCACTGAAACTCTGCAGTGTTGGAGGGATGTGGCCACTGTTTGAGGGTTTTGAGAAAGAATTTTGGGAAGAAATGGGTTTTGAATTGCAAAACTTTGTCTCACTTGAATAGACACCCTTGTATGTGGGAGCTCTGGAAATTTAGTTGCAGCTCTCCTTGAATATATTAAAATTAGGAAGGGGTTTTTTGGGGTTTTTTTTTTTGTAGTTTTAAAGCAAAACAATCCCAGCCCAGCTGAGGGTCAGCAGTGGTGGGCTGGGTGTGGTGGCATCCTGGATGTGGGGAAGGCTGAGGGATGGTGCCATATTCCCAGGTTTTAGGGAAAGCTCTCAGAAATGGTGTTAAAGTAGGGGCAGCTCGGTGCCATCCCCTTCCCTGCTGGGGATGGGGGGCTCTGGGGTGAGGAACAGCTCTGGCAGCGATTTGGGATTGTCCTGGTGATGCCAGGGATGCTCCCAGGTCCTGCCTTGTGCTCCCTGCCTGGGGCTGCTTGGGGAAATTGGGCTCTGGAGGGAATTCCAGGACTTTGTCCCTCCCACTGGCACCTCCTGGGAAGCAGCGGGCTGAGGGGACCCTGGGGTCACCTGGGGGCTGAAATTCTGGGCTCAGCGTCCAGGCAGGATCCCAGAGCAGCCCCAGGGAAAGGTGGAGCAGCAGCCAGGGGCTCTCCCAGCCCAGTCTGTCCCCGAGGGTGTTTGCCATGGCTGGTGACTGCTGCACCTTGAGCTTTCCTAAAATCACAAGGATTTGGGATCCTGAAGGGGTTGTGGGGGGCAGAGCTCTGGCCTTGGAGCCCTCCTGGCCCTTCCCTGCTCATCTCCCTGTCCCTAAGTCTGAGGCACCGGTGGACACCAGAGCCCTGTGAAGGGCCCATTTCCATCTCTTCACGTGTTTGGTTTCACTTCCCCGGTGGATGCAGGAGGAATTTCCCCCTGGAAAAGGGAGGTCAGGCCTTGGAACTGGCCAGGGAGGTTTGGGGTGTCCATCCCTGGAGGTGGCACTCAGAGCTCTGGACAAGGTGGGGATTGGGCACAGCTTGGACTGGGTGACCCTGGAGCTCCCTCCCACCCTCACTGAATCTGGGGTGTCAGGTTTTATTCACTGGGTGAACCTCAGCCACCAGCAGGGCCCCTTTGAGGTGTCCTTTGATTGTTTGTGGGGTGAAAGGCAGGGCCTGGGCTGGAGCTGTGGAGCATCAGAACCTGGGGCAGTTTTGAAATGCCCATATCCTTCCCTCGCTGTTTAACATCCCATTTATCCCGTGTTTCATGGGCTGTGGGAGGGGAATTGCTGTTTGGAACTCCTCTGTTCTCATTACTGAGCTGGAAGCGTGGAGCTGCTTTGTTTCCTTGTGTCACAGCAGAGACTGGAATGGCCCCCCAGCATCCCTGGAGCTGCAGAAAATCGAATTAAAGCAAAACCACTTTGCTGTGCCTGTACAAGCTCCCCGGCTCTGTGGCTCTTTGGGTTTTCCCTTCCTGGTGGCTGGCAGAGCTTTGGGAGATGCTGTCCCCCATCCCGAGGTTGGGGTGGGCTGCAGGCAGAGCCCCTGAGCCCTGCTGCACTTCCCTGCCAGGGCTCTCCGTGTGCTGCACCGCAATATTCAGGAAGATGTCACTGAAATCCTCCTGTGCTGCTGCTGTGCCTAAATCCCAGCGGTGATAAGGGCTTATCAGAGCTGCCCCGGGCTCTGAGAGGAGTCCCTGAGCCCCCCAGCCCGTCAGGAAATCCAAGGGAAAGCCCAGAGCTGGCAGAGGAGGTGCTGAGAGCAAAGCAAGGGAAGTTTTTGGCAGCCTGTGGGTGATGAGAGGATAAAAAATGGAGATCTCGGAGCCACCTCTGCCCTGACCCTCCTGGGCAGCAGCTTCCTGTCTCCTGGCCAAGCACACCTGGGGGATAAATCCATCCTCAGGACATCACCTGGACCTCAGCAGCATCCCAGTGCCCATCCCATGCCCATCCCAGTGCCCATCCCAGTGCCCATCCATCCCAGTGCCCATCCCAGTGCCCATCCATCCCAGTGCCCATCCCAGTACCCATCCCATGGATTCATCCCAGTGCCCATCCCAGTGCCCATCCCAGTGCCCATCCATCCCAGTGCCCATCCCATGGATTCATCCCAGTGCCCATCCCAGTGCCCAGCCCATGCCCATCCATCCCAGTGCCCATCCATCCCAGTGCCCAGACCAGTGCCCATCCCATGGGTTCATCCCAATGCTCATCCCATGGGTCCATCCCATTCTTCTGCACTGCCAGAGTCTGGAACCAGCCCTGGGGATTTGTGGGGTTTGCAGGAGGCACTGCCTTTATTTCAGGCTGAAGGATTCTTCTCATTTTC
>NC_031777.1:30466114-30471766 GCF_001522545.3 Parus major | reverse complement strand
CCCAGCCAGACAAGGCAAAGCACCCACTCCACACCCAGCCCAGTGTTTCCCTGGTGCCTCAGCCGAGCCCCTTTTCCAAAGGAATCCCGGGGTTTATCCTGGGATCCCAGGGATCTCACAGCCCTGGCACAGCAGCTGCCATCCCATCCTCAGCCCTGGAGCAGGGATGCTGCTGCTGAGCTCCAGGCAGAATCCTCAGGAGCCGAGGAAATCCCGGCATTTCCTGAGCTGTGTTTACCTGGCAGGAGCGGGGCTCTGCTGCCCTGCCCTGAATCCCTGACTCCCACACTCTGGGATATTTCAGTGCCATGGATTCCATTGGATATATCCAATTCCATGGATTTCTGTGCCTGGCTGGGTTTTCCCGAGTCTGGGATGGCTTTGGGAGGTGGAACTGTGAACAGACCCTGGCAGGGGACAGGTGAGAGTGGGACCAGCTCCTGCCCCAGGGCTGGGGGAGCTCCAGTCTGCCAGGAAAACTGGGAATTATTCCAGATTTCTGCCCTGGGGTGGAATTTTGGGGGTGAAAAGGCAGTGGGAAACCTCCAGGTTTTAAAGAAGTAAATGCCCAAATTCTCTGGCAGGCACAAGGAGCTCAACTTTTGGAGTCACCTTTCTGGGGACTTCTTTTGCCAGGGAATTCAACAGCAAAAGTGATGGAATGAAGGAATTCCATGAGGAATTAACAGGTTGAAGTGTAGCAGTGAATGCATTCTAATTTTTTTCCTCTTTATTTCCCATTTCTGGTGGGTGAAAAGGAAATAGGGGTCAAATTGAAGCTGCTGAATTCCCAAAGTGTTGTGGTTTGGATCCTGTTTATCCCAGCCTGGCTGCTCCATGGGTTTATCAGGAACCTGCTGTTTTCCCCCTCTATAAACATGGAATTCCTTTTGGAATTGCTTTGGGAGCTCACAGGTGGAATTGTGCATAAAAATACTGTGGAAAAGAAGTTGCTGTAAATATTTATTTACTCAGTGTAAAAAATTCTTTTTTGGAGCAGGTCTGAAAGGTCTTCTTTAGGAAAAAGTGATTTATCCATTTAATATGTGAGCAGCAGGGATGTGCTCTGGGAATGCTCTGCCACAATCCAGCACTCCAGAAGTTCTTCATTAATTAGTTATTTGTTAATTTTCAAACATCCTGGAAGTCCAGATCCCTCCCCATGGGGTTCTTTCTCCCCAGTGGCTGTTGGAAATCACCCATTTTATCCAGGAATATTCAGTTTTGTCAGGAATTCTGTCCTTTGCTGTGAGATCCTCCTGATCTTTGGCATTGCTGCTATTTCTAAGCTGTATTTTTTAAATGATGGGAAATATTAATGTAAAGGAATGGCAGAGTCAGGAGATTCCATGGCTGCACTGGAATTGAGGTGCCAGCCCATCTCCAGGAGTTATTTCCCCCTCCTCTTCACCCAAACCAGCCCAAATGGGCTTTGTTCCTATTGCAAAACCATTATTTATCCTGCTGCCACACTTCATTTTGCCAACTTTTCCAAAAATCCACCATTAAAAAAAGAATCCTCCCCAGCCAGAGCAGGTCGGGGAGGAGGGAGAGCTTGAAAATTCTGCTCGTTTGGAGTAATTTTTAATCTCTCCCCCTAATTATTTAATCACTGCAGGAGCGCTGAGGATGTGGCATCAGGAATTCAGTGTTTTTGTGTTGGCTGAGGCACAGCCCAGGCAGGCTCAGCTCCTTCATCTTTTATTCGGATTGATCTCCACTCCCGTTCCCCAGGAACTCCAGAGCAGCCTGGCAAGGAGCCCAGAAGCACCTTTTGATTCTCACCTGTTTCACCCAGAACTGGTTTTGGGAGTCTCTGCACGGGGCTCTCACCTGGCTGCTCCTCATCCTGCCTGGGATTGCCCTGGAGGGGCCGCTCCCCGCAGCATTCCCGGTGGAAATTTGGGATCTGGCACTGAAATCCTGGAAAACGAGGCGGGGTTACACCCCGGTGTAAAGTCTGAGGTGGAAATGTGAGATGAGAGCAGCACTGGGGGATGTCACAACATTCCCAACCCAACAGGGATGGATCCAGCTGCTCCCAGGGGATGTCACAGCATTCCCAACCCGGCAGGGATGGATCCAGCTGCTCCCAGGGGATGTCACAGCATTCCCAACCCGACAGGGATGGATCCAGCTGCTCCCAGGGGATGTCACAGCATTCCCAACCTGACAGGGATGGATCCAGCTGCTCCCAGGGGATGTCACAGCATTCCCAACCCGACAGGGATGGATCCAGCTGCTCCCAGGGGGATTCTGTGAGCAGCTGAGCCTGAAGCTGTGCTTGGAGCAGGTCTGGAAGCAGCAGAGCCACAGGCTGGGAATTGCTCAGGGCCTGGGCAGGAATGGAGGGATGAGGGGATGGCAGAGCTCAGGGATGGCAGGATCAGGGATGGAAGGATCAGGAATGGCAGAGCTCAGGGATGGAAGGATCAGGGATGGCAGAGCTCAGGGATGGAAGGATCAGGGATGGAAGGATGAGGAGATGGCAGGATCAGGAATGGAAGGATCAGGAATGGCAGAGCTCAGGGATGGAAGGATCAGGAATGGAGGGATGAGGGGATGGCAGAGCTCAGGGATGGAAGGATCAGGAATGGAAGGATCAGGAATGGCAGGATCAGGGATGGAAGGATCAGGAATGGAAGGATGAAGGTGCCGCTTTCTCTCTCTCCTGGCTGGCTGCAGCTCAGGGAGGAAGCAGAGGACAATCATTTTCTCTCTGGGCTGCTCTGACACCGAGGGCTCTGCTTTCCAGGAATGCAATTTAATCCATGGCAAGGCGAGCGTGACGGATTCCCGGGCAGAGCGCGGGGCTCGGATCCAATCTCTCCCACATCAGCCATAATTCCCTTCCCAGGTGCTGTGGCTGTCCCGAGTGAAGGATTCTCATCCATTTTATCCCTGTGGGCTGGGGAGATTCCACGTGTTTATGGGGCTGGGATTTATGGAACAGCCCAGATCTGCCTCCGGAGTCCAGGAGCTCCCAGAGGAAAAGGAAGAGGCTGCTGGGAGAAGTGCCCTGCCAGAGAGGGAGACTCTGTTGTTCTTTATTAATCATTCCTTCCTGGAAATCAATTAGCTGGCACAGGCAGCCCAGCAATCTCCTGGTAGCCATGGAGACAGCCCGGGGAGCCGGGGGAGAAAAGTACAATTTAGTCAGGAAAAGTCCAAATTTTGTGCTCCGGCATTTTTAACCTTTCGGAGACAATTATAAACTATTTTAATTAGCAGTGTTTATCACCTGCTGCAGAACAAGAGGAGCTGCACAGGCCCCCACAGACCTCACTCATCCTGCTTTGGTGCAGAACAGTCTGGGATTTATGTTTGGAATGTGCTGAGCACCTCCAGTTCCCATTAAAACAACAATTTCTCTGGAAGCCAAATGAGCAAAGCTGACGATTTAAGCATGGAGGATGAAAATCAGTTCCAGGCTAGTGCTGGGCTCTCTGCACTGCCAGAGTCTGGAACCAGCCCTGGGGATTTGTGGGGTTTGCAGGAGGCACTGCCTTTATTTCAGGCTGAAGGATTCTTCTCATTTTCCATCTGCTGGGCTGGGAATAAAACCTGCACTGTGCTGGTGCCTCAGCCCAGCTCAGCTGGGGCTGCTGTGCTCAGGTCAGCCGTGAGAAAAGCGGGTGTGGAGCTCCCCAGGGTGCTGCTGGGACACCTTTGGAGTGGGGAAATGGCACAAAGCCCCACTTGTACCCCAAAGGTGCCCCTGCTGTGGGCACAGGCTCGGGAATGTTAGAGAGGAGCCTGGATTTGCTTCCTGAGGAACTGGGAGCTCCTCTGGGAAAACGTGGATGGATCCAGCGCTGAGGGATCCGTATCTGCTCTCCTGGGAGTTCTCCTGGAGCATCCTGGCCAGAAGAGACCACACCTCCTCCAGCCAGGGCTCTGGTTTGAACATGGCCATTTCTTCTAGGACTTCCCAAAAGGAAACTGATCTGGAACATTTTGTTTGGATGGCAAAAAAAAAGTCTTTGCCAAATTTTCTGCACAAAAAGAATTAGAAGGGAAACAGCTTCGCTTTGAAGACTCCCCTGTAGAGAACTTCAGGATTTTGTCTTTAAAGGTCTGGATTTTATTCTCTTTGATAATTTCACTGGGGCACATCCCATGGGAATAGGGTTTGGCAGAGCTGTGAACCTTATCCTCACATCCATGAGGACAGGGGTGTGGGGATCCTGGGAAAAGGAGGGAAGGACTGGCCAAGGGGCCCAGGAGGTGGCATTTTTGGGTTTTTGTCAGGAAATCTGTCTCTTGTGAGATCCTCCATATTTTTGGCATTGCTGGGATTTCTAAGCTGTATTTTAAAAGTGACGGGGACTATTGATGTATCAAATTAAGGAATGGCAGAGCCAGGAGAGGTGGGTTGCACATGGAAAGGCCCCTGGAATGAGCTGGTGCTGGAAGCTGTGTTGGATTGCAGGGGCTGCAGCACTGGGAGGGTGTCCTGGACTGTCCCCAGGGCTCAGAGCCCAACCTGCAGGTCCCAAAGCAGCAGCAGAGCCTCATCCAAAGGTGCTGGAACATTCTCAGGTTCCCTGTGCAATCCAAGCCCTCCGTGCTGGAGAGGGAGGGAGGAGTGGGGTGTCCTCCATGGGTGGGGGGACACAGCAGATGGAGCCCCCAAGTGCCACAGACCCAGCTCAGATCCAGAAATACCACCAAATTCCAGCTGCAGGCAGACACAAATCGGGTGACACGGCGGGGTCCTGTGATTATCCTTGGGGTGATTCCACAGCCAATCCCAACGCTTTGGGAGCAGAGCCAGTTCTGGCAGCTCTCTCTGCATCTGAACCCAGCCCTGAAAACCCAAGATTTCTCTTCACACTTCCACCTCTTCACCAGCCCCATCCGAGGCAGGAGTGGCATCGGTGACAGCTCTGTTGGAAGCGCAGGAAAGCCCCGGCAGGGAGTTCAGTGTGCAGCTCCGGGTCCCGCAGCTATTCCTGGCTCAGGAGCGGCGTCACTCCCAAATAACAGCCCCGGCAGGAATAGCAGCCTCAGGCACTGGAGCACGGCCCCCGGAGAGTTTGTTCACAGCAAGCAAGGTCAAAACTTAAACCCAGATTTGTTTCTGTGAGGCTAAAAGCGGCAGGATTTTCTTTGGGAATAGAAGTGATGCGGATTGTTGGGAAGCAGGAGCACGTGTGTGTCCAAGAGAACACCCAGAGCCAGGGTTTTATTGGGAAATTGTCCCAGTTTCCTCCTGAAGACCTCCTGGAAACATTTATCAGAACTGGCTTGGTCTGCAATGTGTTGCCATGGGGGAAACTTCTCATTTTGATCTGAAGGAAATACAAAAGGAGCAAAGATTCGCTTGCCCCAGCAGCTCCGTGGGGACTTTGGGCTGTTTGGAGGGAAATCTGATGGCTTGCTCAGCTCCAGCCATCTCCCATGGACAGGTGTTCAGAGGAAATTCTGATTTTGTTCCTTTTTCAACAGGTACCTTTGCTCTTTCTGTAGTGATTGGTGCCAAACTTTGGACAAGGGATGGAGGGACAGGACACAGGGAAAGGCTTTCCATTGACAGAGGACAGGGCTGGATGGGATCTGGGGATTGCAGGGATTGTTCCCTGGCAGGGTGGGCAGGCCCTGGGATAGAATTCCCAGAGCAGCTGGGGCTGTCCCTGGATCCCTGGCAGT